>NC_089808.1:44532766-44545594 GCF_029633855.1 Hoplias malabaricus
ATCTCTCTCTCTCTCTCTCTGTATCTCTCTCTCTCTCTCACTCAGTTTGTATCACTCTCTCTCTCTCTCTGTCTGTATCACTCTCTCTCTCTCTCCCTCAGTCCCATGATGTGTTACGCTGTAATATATTTTTTTTGTTTCAGCTCTGCCGGTCATTCCTGGTGGTCAGTCAGAGGTCTCAGTTGTTCAGGGATTCCAGGCTCTGTTGCCATGTGCTGCTCAGGGTTTTCCGGAGCCAGGCATTCACTGGGAGAAAGATGGAAGGGCTGTGCCCAGTTCACTGGGAAAATTCACAGTGCTGAGGTCAGGAGAACTGATTATTGAAAGGGCAGAGGTCAGTAAAGGTCACGGTGAGGTTGTGTTAAACTGGAGGTGAAAGGTTAGGGTCAGTCTGTTGCTAAAATGTTTGTCTGAAAATCTCTGCTGTAGGCTGGAGATACGGGTGTTTTCACGTGTGTAGCCTCCAACAACGCTGGCTCAGCTCAGCACAGCGTACGGCTGACTGTCAACACGCAACCTGTGTTCAAAGAGATCCCCAGAGACATGACCCTGAGAACTGGACAGAACCTATCTCTGTCCTGCCATGCCCAAGGAACTCCGTCCCCCTCAGTCACATGGTTCATCAACAGCCAGCCATACACAGGTAGAGGGTTAGGGTTAGATTCTGTATCCAGACATAAACAGTTAGAGGATTAGATTCAGAGAAGGGGTAGATTCAGGATTACAATTATGTTTCTCAACTTTAAATAGTTAAGAACCTGGGGATTACAGCATCTACAGCCCATAATATCAGGCAAAGATTCCGAAAATTCAGAGGCATTTCTATATGAAAGAGACAAGGCCCAAAACTGGAATTACCTGACTGTGGTCTTCAAGCCCTTAGATGGCACTGCCTTCTGTAGTGGAAATCAATAGGGCTTTATGAAACACAGACACTGTAATGGAACCTCGAACTGTGGAGCAGGTGAAGTCCTGTAACAAGCGAGAATGAGTTTCAGAACTAGAGCGTCCGGTCTCCTCAGTTCCCAAACGCTCCTGGAGCATGTTGTTGCATCAAATTCAAATTGCATTAAATTAAACTTTTTAAAAAAACTTAATTTAAGCGTATGAAATATGGTCTATGTACCGTTATAAATTAAATATGTTTAATGATGAGCACATTATTGCATTCTGTTTCTATTTACATTTTATACAATGTCCCAGTTTTTTTTTTGGAAGAATGTAGAATAAAATATACACAGCTGTGTTTCGTGTGTGCAGTCGACTGAGGGAATAAGGGTGTTGTTTTTGCTGAAGGTGCGGTGGTGGATGAGTCTGGTCGGAGTGCTCTGCTGATCAAGAACGTCTCGCTGAGCAATGCTGGTTCTTATATGTGTTCTGCGGAGAATGCTGTGGGAACCATTAAGGCTCTTTCTATCATCCGAATCACAGGTACAGCTTTAACACTCTATCATAACATCATAATCAACCAGCCAATCAGCTGTCGGCAGAACCTGAAATGAGAGACTGAGCCTGAACCTTGTCCCGAGAGTATAGCGAGTTTTAACCGGATCCCTTCTACAGAGCCCCCCGTGCTGAGAGGTGAAGCCCATGTGTCTCTGACCGTGTCGGCTGGTGGAACAGTAATGTTGGATTGTCCAATTAAAGGAAATCCATCTCCAGTTCTGCAGTGGCACAGAGATGAGCACCCCCTGGTGGGCTCCAAGAAACACCACCCTCTTCACAACGGCTCTCTGGTCATCCACAGTGTAACGGTGAGTAACGGAGAAACTGACGTTTTACCTGGACAGTGTCTACATCGTCTGCTGCACGGATATGGCCCGAGAACAGATTCTCTCCAGTGTTTACTTTATAAATAAGTAAGTACATTAAAGCTTTCAGGGGTGAGTTTGGAAGTGAAATTGATTGCAGCCCACTGCAGACCTCACCTGAATTCCTCACTTTGGGAACGCTGGGATTCTTGCTAAACTTAGAGTCAAAGAACACAGTCAGAACACCTGGTTAGAGATTAGAACACCTGGACTAGACTGTTTGGAATTTGCAGATTGATTTGATTATATGTGTTTGTGTATCAGAGCGGGGACTCAGGAGTTTACCGCTGTGTGGCTGAAGGTGAAGCTGGAGTCGTGGAGCGAACGGTTTCTCTAAGAGTTCAAGGTTCAGTTACTCTTTAGTTTTCTGTTTACATTCGGTGGAGGGTTCCTGTTGATCAGATCTCACTGTTTTGGGTTCTGCAGTTCCAGGTGGGTTCTCACACTGGGAAAAGTGGGAGCCGTGCAGTGTGACCTGTGGGCGGGGTTTCCAGGAGAGAATTAGATTTTGCAACAATCCGGCACCAGCCAATGGAGGCCCAGTTTGTGAGGGACCGGATGTAGACGTCAGGGAATGTCAGACACCATTGTGTTCAGGTTATTATTTTTTCACTCTTTGAAATCAATGATGAATTGTCTTATTAGAGACTCATCTCTCTCCCCCTCTCTCTCTGTCTCTCTCTCTCTCTCTCTCTCCGTCTCTCCCTATCTTTCCCTCTCCATCTCTCTCTCTCTCTCTCTCTCTCTCTCTCTCCCTCCCTGTCTCTCCCTATCTTTCCCTCTCCATCTCTCTCTCTCGCTCTCTCTCTACCTTTCCATCTCTCTCTCTCCCTCTCCCCTCTCTCCCTATCTTTCCCTCTCCATATCTCTCTCTCTCCCTCTCTCTCCCCCTCTCTCCCTATCTTTCCCTCTCCATTTCTCTCTCCCTCTCCATCTCTCTCTCTCTCTCTCTCTCTCTCTCTCTCTCTCTCTCCCTCTCTCTCTGTAGGAGAGACTCCTCGCACAGCCCGTGGGAGTGTGATTGGAGTGGTTAATGATAGAGAGTTTGGAGTTGCATTTCTGGAGGTGAATGTCACCGAGGAAGCGGATCAGCGCCGCAGCCTGTTAAAGGCTCATGTTCAGAACGTCCCGCTGAGTGTCGGTCAGTCACTGCTCAGACCGCGTTACGCTGCTGCTGTTGATGTCATTTTAAAGCTGAATGTTTTGATGCGCAGGTCCCTTGATGCGAGTTCTTGTCTCTATGTTTGCACCAATTTACTGGAACACCGCATTCCAGACGGAGCACACGCAGAACGGTTTCTCTGTCTCTGGAGGTGTTTTCAGACTTGAGTCTCAGCTGGAGTTTGACACAGGTTTCAGTCTCAAACTGGACTTAGTATCTGATCAAACAAATACAGTAAATCACAGTAAATGTACTACAGAACTATTGGTGTGTGTGTGTAGGAGAGATCTTGAAGCTGACCCATGTGGTGAGGGGTGTAGATGCGGAGGGTGTTCTGGTGGTGGACCTGGTCATTAATGGTTTTATTCCTGCGTCTCTGTCCGGGTCGGAGCTCCATTTACAGGTAAAGCTGCGGTCAGTGCCGTGTTGGAATGTAGCAAGATCTGAAGCTGATGGGAAGTATGTCCTGTCTCTAAACTTCTAGGATTTTGACGAGTCATATGTCCAGATGGGACCTGGTCAGATTTATTCCTGGTCATCTCAGCGCCACCTGCTGGACACTGTTCCCCTGACAGTGCGCTGTAATCACTCTCTGATGTACGAGAGTGGTCCTGAACGCCAGGGGTCACTGTTGCAGCTCCTACGAGTCAGTGATATCAACTCGGTTTATAGCTCCTTCACCCTTAGCGTCCAGTTCCAGATAAAAGTCCAGCTCCTCGCTCCAGGTCACAGTTTACTGTTGACAAAATATTTTAGATGTTTGTGTTTAGAGGCTCTCTGTAAACATCTGGACACTTCTCTGTTCCAGAAGGAGGTGGAGAAACCTGCCCCAAAGGCTTTGTCCTGGATGAGGCATCGTACTGCGCAGGTACATCACTGATTCACAGTGGACACTGATTCAATCCCAATGGACACTGATTCAGTCACATAGATTCAGTCACACTGATTCAATCGCAGTGGACACTGATTCAGTCACACTGATTCAATCGCAGTGGACACTGATTCAATCATACTGATTCAGTTGTAGTGGACACTGATTCAGTCACACCGATTCATTTTTAGTGGACACCGATTCAATCACACTGATTCAGTTGTAGTGGACACTGATTCAGTCACACTGATTCAATCGCAGTGAACACTGATTCAGTCACACTGATTCAATCGCAGTGAACACTGATTCTATCACACTGATTCAATCGTAGTGGACACTGATTCAATCACACTGATTCAATTTTAGTGGACACTGATTTAGTCACACTGATTTAATCGCAGTGAACACTGATTCTATCACACTGATTCAATTTTAGTGAACACTGATTCAGTCACACTGATTCAATCGCAGTATCGCAGTGAACACTGATTCTATCACACTGATTCAATTTTAGTGAACTCTGATTCAGTCACACTGATTCAGTCGCAGTGGACACTGATTCAGTCACACTGATTCAATCGCAGTGAACATTGATTCAATCACACTGATTCAATTTTAGTGGACACTGATTCAGTCATACTGATTCAATTGTAGTGGACACTGATTCAATAACACTGATTCAGTTGTAGTGGACACTGATTCAGTCACACTGATTCAATCGCAGTGAACACTGATCCAATCACACTGATTCAATTCTCAGTGTTATGATGGTATTGACGATGATTTGTTTTTGTTTTAGATGAGGATGAATGTGCTTTAGACTCTGTTTGTTCTCACTCTTGCTCAAACGTCATCGGGGGTTTCACCTGCAGCTGCCCATCTGGCTTTAGCATCTCTGTCAACTCCAACAGCTGTCAAGGTCTGATCACTGAAAACACATTAAACACAACCTCAAGCACACGGGTGTGCACGCTCATGATCAAAGTAGTTGACAACATACCCATTAAACATGTCAAACAAATCTCACGTTCAAACACAAACACTTAAACTCCTAAAACTGACCAAACTATCCAACAAATCACCATTAATTACATCACACACTTTACCTCAAGCATGTCACACACTTCACCTTCAGAGGGCAAACCCTGGTAACATGCTAACCAGCGGTGATTGCTCTAAGACTGTAAGGGAAACTCAGCTTCCCCTAAAATGTCAAAAAATAAGTGATCAAATATATTCTGTTGTGTGTACGTGTCATTGAATAAATATGCACTACAACGCTCTCAACTTTTGTTCAGAATCAGCTTCTTATCACTGGTAAAGACGCGGCTTTCCTCTCAATCATGCTGAGTGTCCACAGAGTTCAATAGCGAAGCAGCGAAGTGCAGCAAAACGAGACGAGTGATTGGATAAATGCTGGGCTTTGTCCCGCCCATCGGACGCTCAGCGTCTCTGGGGGGCAGTGGG
Organism: Hoplias malabaricus; assembly: GCF_029633855.1. Taxonomy (NCBI): domain Eukaryota; kingdom Metazoa; phylum Chordata; class Actinopteri; order Characiformes; family Erythrinidae; genus Hoplias; species Hoplias malabaricus. The sequence continues at coordinate 44,538,078 of NC_089808.1, forward strand.
CTGGCCTCGGCTGGCCCGGACGCTCAGCTTCTGCATGATGATTGGATGATCTGTCTGAGGCTGAATCCCTTTTTGATTGACAGCGAAATGAGCGAATCAGCGATCCTTTGGTGTAAAGATCCGTGGGAGCACAGACGGACACACTTCACATGGACCAAGGCCGTTTAAGCCTAGCTCTGCTGGCCACTGAGAGGACACTAGTCAAGTCCCTGGAAAAGACGCCTTGTTGGTACGACAGGGTCACAGATCATTTTCTTGAAAAGGAACAGAGGGTAGAATTTACGTATAAATAAACCGACACATTTTATGATGTAGGCCGAAATTGAGCTTCCCCTCCTTGAAAGACCAGCATCCGCCACTGATGCTAACGTACTTAAAGTGCAGAGTGATGTTTCAGCTGATGTTTCAGTCTTTCTTCAAGGGGAGTTTTGGAAAATGATACATTCACAAACTTGAGCAATGGGCTTTTTAAGGACTTTATTTGTGTGTGTTGTTTCAGATATAGATGAGTGTGTGCAGGGGTCACACTCGTGTCACTGGATGCAGCGCTGTGTAAACACTGTGGGTCGGTATCGCTGTGAGGCGCAGTGTGGCACAGGATTCAAACCCAGTTCAAAGGGAGACAGTTGTGAAGGTCAGTCATTACTTATTCCACCATGTTACTGTTGTTGTTGTCGATGATGTTGTTACAATCTTATTCAAGTTTTACACTTTCACTAAACACTACAAAATCAAACAGAAAACACTGCTTTCTCGATGCAGAAGGTAGAAAATCAATATTCATGAATGTTGCCTTTTTTATTTATGAAAACTAGGGTTTTGAAGTATTTAAATGTATCCTACAAACCAGCATAAAAACAGAAATATATGAACTGTAATATATTTAATTGCATTTACAATACACAGTCATTCGTTCTTCATAAGAATGAACTCTCAAAAAGGTGTAGTGTGGGTACATCACTGTCACTAAAGCTACAAACTGTGTAGTGTATCTTTAAAGCTACAAACAGTGTAGTGTATCTTTAAAGGTACAGACAGTGGTGTTAGAGTCCAGTTGTGTTCCCTAAAGGTTCATTACATTCTCTTCTCCAAAAGGAGAGGGGGATCTCTGTAATCTTTCATTATACAACTGTGGAGAATAAAAGAACACAATAAAAGTCCTGGAGATGAAATGGATTAACATAGCCCTTCCTGGACCAGGGCCTTGTCGTGGTGGAAGGGCTTGTGTGGTCTCATGACCTCCAGGGCTATGACGTTGGGAGCTGTTAGCTCCCAGTAGGGTCTCCCATGGTGAAAAGGTCTGGAGTGAGGATCCAGACAAACATGATCCAAGAAGCATCCCTATGAGTACAAACATTAAGACTCAGTGTACCCTGCCCGGGAGAGGGTTACCAGGACCTACCCTTGGAACCAGGCCTGGGGGTAGAGTCCGACGGCGAGCGCCTGGTGGCCGGGCAGCCCACGTAACCCAACTGGGCTCAGCTTGAAATGGCAACGTGGGAGGATCATGTGGGCTCACCACCCGCAAGATCCAGACTAGGGGTGCGGTGCAATGCCAATCGGGCACAGAGTGAGGTTAATAGGCCCCTGGCATCATGGCACTTGTCAGCGGAAACTTGTTCTTGGCATGTGAACGTAACTTCACTGGGGAGGGGAAAGAGCCAGAGATGGTGTGTGAGGTTGAGAGATACCAGCTAGATATAGTTTTGCTCATCTCCACACACAGTGTAGGCTCTGGAACCAAACTCCTCGATAGGGGTGGTCTCTCTCCTACTCAGGAGTTGCACAAGGTGAGAGGTGCCGGGCGGATGTGGGGATACTCACAAGTCCCCGGCTGGCGCCTGTACAGCTGGAGTTTGTCTCAGTAAACGAGAGGGCCGCCTCAATGCGGCTCCGGCTTGCAGAGAGGAAAACTTGGACTGTTTTGGGTGTGCATGCCCCGAACAGCAGCTCAGAGTATTCAGCATTCTTGGAGGCAGTGAGGGGAGTTCTAGAGAGGATTCCATGCACTGACTCAATTGTTTTGCTGGGGGACTTCAATGCTCACACTGGCATTGACTGGGAATCCTGGAGAGGAGTGATTAGAAGGAACGACTTCCTGATCTGAACCTGAGTGGTCATGCTTTGTCCATAACAGACACCATAAGATTGCTCATAAGTGTACTTGGTACCAGAGCACTCTGGGTCAAAGGTCAGAGACTTTGTGGGCGTGTCTTCTGACCTGAGGCCATGTTTTGGACACTCGGGCAAAGAGAGGGGCTGAGCTGTCAACTGATCACCATCTGGTGGTGAGTTGGATCCAAAGGTAGGGAAAGCTGCAAGACTTACAGCATCTCCAGTACTTACTGTCCCGCACTGTCACTGTATCGACCTCTCAATTTACCGGTCAGTCTACGTCCCCACTCTAACCTATGGTCATGAGCTCTGGGCAATGACCAAAAGAATGAGATCGCGGATAGAAGTGGCCGAAATGAGCTTTCTCCAACGTGTTGCTGGGCGTACTCTCCGTGATCGGGCGAGGAGCTCAGTGACTAGGGAGGAGCTCGGAGTAGAGTCGCTGCTCCTTCGTGTTGAGAGGAGTCAGTTGATGTGGTTTGGAGGTATACCAGGCACGTCCAACTGGAAGGAGGCCCCGGGGTAGACCCAGGACACGCTGGAGGGATTATATCTCCCGGCTGGCCTGGGAAAGCCTGGGGATCCCCCAGGAGGGATTGGTGGATGTTGTGCGGGACAGAGACGTCTGGGCTTCTTTGCTCGCCCCGCAGCCACTGCGACAAGCGGAAAAGATGATGAGATGAGATGAGATGAGGTGAGTTAATGTAGAATAAAGTAGTGTTCTGTTCAATAATTAAAGCACTGAAGTGTTTCCTGAATATTCTGATGATCAGAACTTGTGGATTTTGAATCTCCTTTATACAATGCACATGTCCTGCCACTTACTGAAAGGACCCAGGAGTGTAGGGGTTTCACCTGCTGTGTGTTAAAAGGGACAACAGTTGTGTTAACCCTTTGTTACCTGTGTTTGGCCTCACAGTGCAGCAGGGGTGAGAATCTCTGAGTGAGAATTTATTTAGCGTCAGATATGAGATGTGTGCTAAAGGTGAATAGTTTTTTTTTATTATTTTTTAAACAAGTGATTAATTGGTTAAATGTTATTTATCCCTTGATACTTTTGCTCTGAGGATGGGTCACAGCTCAGAAAAACTGTAATAATATTGTTTTTATGACCAGATGTGGACGAGTGTGTAGAGTCCTCAGTTTCTCCGTGTCAACACCAGTGTGTGAACACACTCGGATCATTTCGCTGTGTGTGTCGAAGTGGATTTAAACCACACGGACATCGCTGCATTGGTCAGTTTCTCTCTGGACATTATTAAAAAACCTGGACCCAGAAATGGGTTTTAAGAAACTTTTCTATATTATAATAGTTGTTGTTTTTGTCGTTGTTTTTATTAGTAACTTTTGTATTATTCTTATCATTGTTATTATTATCATTATCAACTGATTTATTATATAGACATATTTTATTGAAATTATGCACTTGTGTGTGTGCGTGTGTGTGTGTGTGTGGGCAGATATAAATGAGTGTTTACAGAGTGTGTGTGCAGGTAATCAGGATTGTAGAAACACAGATGGTGGATATCAGTGTTTTGAAATCTGTCCATCTGGAACCATCCAATCAGAGAGCGGCGTGTGCTCAGGTCAGTCATCATCAATATTAATTATTACTGATTAACATTAGGGCGGCACGGTGGCACAGCAGGTAGTGTCGCAGTCACACAGCTCCAGGGGCCTGGAGGTTGTGGGTTCGATTCCCGCTCCGGGTGACTGTCTGTGAGGAGTGTGGTGTGTTCTCTCTCTGTCTGTGTGGGTTTCCTCCGGGTGACTGTCTGTGAGGAGTGTGGTGTGTTCTCTCTGTGTCTGCGTGGGTTTCCTCCAGGTGACTGTCTGTGAGGAGTGTGGTGTGTTCTCTGTGTCTGCGTGGGTTTCCTCCAGGTGACTGTCTGTGAGGAGTGTGGTGTGTTCTCCCTGTGTCTGCGTGGGTTTCCTCCGGGTGACTGTGAGGAGTGTGGTGTGTTCTCTCTGTGTCTGTGTGGGTTTCCTCCGGGTGACTGTCTGTGAGGAGTGTGGTGTGTTCTCCCTGTGTCTGCGTGGGTTTCCTCCGGGTGACTGTCTGTGAGGAGTGTGGTGTGTTCTCTCTGTGTCTGTGTGGGTTTCCTCCGGGTGACTGTCTGTGAGGAGTGTGGTGTGTTCTCTCTGTGTCTGCGTGGGTTTCCTCCAGGTGACTGTCTGTGAGGAGTGTGGTGTGTTCTCCCTGTGTCTGCGTGGGTTTCCTCCGGGTGACTGTGAGGAGTGTGGTGTGTTCTCTCTGTGTCTGCGTGGGTTTCCTCCAGGTGACTGTCTGTGAGGAGTGTGGTGTGTTCTCCCTGTGTCTGCGTGGGTTTCCTCCGGGTGACTGTGAGGAGTGTGGTGTGTTCTCTCTGTGTCTGTGTGGGTTTCCTCCGGGTGACTGTCTGTGAGGAGTGTGGTGTGTTCTCCCTGTGTCTGCGTGGGTTTCCTCCGGGTGACTGTCTGTGAGGAGTGTGGTGTGTTCTCTCTGTGTCTGTGTGGGTTTCCTCCGGGTGACTGTCTGTGAGGAGTGTGGTGTGTTCTCTCTGTGTCTGCGTGGGTTTCCTCCAGGTGACTGTCTGTGAGGAGTGTGGTGTGTTCTCCCTGTGTCTGCGTGGGTTTCCTCCGGGTGACTGTCTGTGAGGAGTGTGGTGTGTTCTCCCTGTGTCTGCGTGGGTTTCCTCCGGGTGACTGTCTGTGAGGAGTGTGGTGTGTTCTCTCTGTGTCTGTGTGGGTTTCCTCCGGGTGACTGTCTGTGAGGAGTGTGGTGTGTTCTCTCTGTGTCTGCGTGGGTTTCCTCCAGGTGACTGTCTGTGAGGAGTGTGGTGAGTTCTCCCTGTGTCTGCGTGGGTTTCCTCCGGGTGACTGTGAGGAGTGTGGTGTGTTCTCTCTGTGTCTGTGTGGGTTTCCTCCGGGTGACTGTCTGTGAGGAGTGTGGTGAGTTCTCCCTGTGTCTGCGTGGGTTTCCTCCGGGTGACTGTGAGGAGTGTGGTGTGTTCTCTCTGTGTCTGTGTGGGTTTCCTCCGGGTGACTGTCTGTGAGGAGTGTGGTGTGTTCTCCCTGTGTCTGCGTGGGTTTCCTCCAGGTGACTGTCTGTGAGGAGTGTGGTGTGTTCTCCCTGTGTCTGCATGGGTTTCCTCCGGGTGCTCCGGTTTCCTCCTACAGTCCAAAAACACACGTTGGTAGGTGGATTGGCGACTCAAAAGTGTTCGTAGGTGTGAGTGTGTGTGTGTGTCTGTGTTGCCCTGTGAAGGACAGGCGCCCCCTGTAGGGTGTATTCCCCGCCAATGATTCCAGGTAGGCTCTGGAACCACCGCGACCCTGAATTGGATAAGGATTACAGATAATGAATGAATGATTATCATTAATTACTGATTATTAAATCATGCGTGTTGTAGATATAGACGAGTGTGAGGATGGAAGTCACTCATGCCGATACACACAGATTTGTCAGAACACACACGGGGGTTTTGTGTGTGTGTGTCCGAGAGGCTTCCGGTCTCAGGGGGTGGGACGACCATGTGCAGGTGAGATAATAAAATCAATGACCGCCGATAAATGTTTGTCCTGTTCACATTTCTGGAATCCGATTTCATTTTCAAGATTATTTCTGTTCAGGAATGACACAAAAAACAGACACAAGAAAATATATTTACATTCATTTATTGTAATGAATTATCTATTTATTTATTTATGATTAATTGATTTAATAAAAAATGTGGAATGTCTGAAGTGAATTGAATTTTGCATTTTATTTACAGCTTTGATGAATTTTGATAACACATGAATACAGTAATGTTCTGTAGATATCAGTGTGTGTGTGTGTGTGTGTGTGAGGGCCTAACGTTTGTCTGTGCTGGTCAGATATTGATGAATGTATTCAGATTCCAAGTCCGTGTGCGCATCTGTGTCGAAACGTCCCGGGAAGTTTCCGCTGCGTGTGTCCAGTCGGTTCGGTGCTGCTTGGAGACGGATGTTCCTGTGCCAGTTTGGACAGAGGGAGAATCTCGACAAACAGAACACGGCCCTGGACCAGACTGCGTCCACAACTCCTTTCCACTCAGAACTGGCCGTTCTTGACCAGGACACAGTCTGAAAGCCAGGGTCCAATTCAGCAAACAATGCACAGCTGTGCCCCAGGATTCATCCTTAAAAACCACATATGTGTAGGTGAGTGTGAGTCAGCTGTGCTGTTCTAAAATGCAATACACTTTCCAGATGTGCTATTCAGTATGTGCTATCATCCAGTCCTTCTCTGTAGTTATTGCAACCACATAAAACCCCTGCCAGAGTTTCCTCTTTTTACTCTGGACAGATGTTGACGAGTGTGTGGTCAGAAAGCCGTGTCAGCATCAGTGCAGAAACACAGATGGAAGTTTCCAGTGTTTCTGTCCAACGGGATTTCGGATTTTACCAAACGGTCGAAACTGCCAAGGTGAGACCCCTAATATCTGCATTAATAACAGAGTATTGGTGCAGACATTAAATACATCATCATATGAAGTAATCACATTGATATTGTATAGATTTATTTAATTAGTTTCATTAAAATCTCTGGTTTTGAAAATGAGATGAAGTCAAAACTTTTCAGCTTAAAAGAATTAGTCAAAATTCTTCTTCCAGATGTTGATGAATGTACTGAGCAGAAGGTGCGCTGTGGACCAAGCCAGATGTGCTTTAACACACGGGGGAGCTATCGGTGTTTGGACACTCCATGTCCTGCCAGTTATGAGAGAGGAGGCAGTCCTGGGTAAGTCCTGCTTTATTTACCAAAATAACACTGAGTAAACAGATAAACAGCTCTCACTTTGACAGGTAACTGGATCTGGACCCTTACTATGGAATAGTGAATGTAATTTACTGCTATTTTAACTGTAAATATATAAACGTGTGAAATAGGAACATATAAACATTCATTCATTCATTGTCTGTAACCCTTATCCAGATCAGGGTCGCGGTGGGTCCAGAGCCTACCTAGAATCATTGGGTGCTAGGCGGGAATACACCCTAGAGGGGGCGCCAGTCCTTCACAGGGCAACACAGACACACAGATGCACATTCACTCACACACTCACACCTACGGACACTTTTGAGTCACCAATCCACCTACCAACGTGTGTTTTTGGACTGTGGGAGGAAATCGGAGCACCCGGAGGAAACCCACGCAGACACAGAGAACACACCACACTCCTCAGAGACAGTCACCCGGAGGAAACCCATGCAGACACAGGGAGAACTCACCACACTCCTCACAGACAGTCACCCGGAGGAAACCCATGCAGACACAGAGAGAACACACCACACTCCTCACAGACAGTCACCCGGAGGAAACCCACGCAGACACAGAGAGAACACACCACACTCCTCACAGACAGTCACCCGGAGGAAACCCACGCAGACACAGGGAG
>NC_089808.1:44545607-44734980 GCF_029633855.1 Hoplias malabaricus
TCGGAGCTCCATTTACAGGTAAAGCTGCGGTCAGTGCCGTGTTGGAATGTAGCAAGATCTGAAGCTGATGGGAAGTATGTCCTGTCTCTAAACTTCTAGGATTTTGACGAGTCATATGTCCAGATGGGACCTGGTCAGATTTATTCCTGGTCATCTCAGCGCCACCTGCTGGACACTGTTCCCCTGACAGTGCGCTGTAATCACTCTCTGATGTACGAGAGTGGTCCTGAACGCCAGGGGTCACTGTTGCAGCTCCTACGAGTCAGTGATATCAACTCGGTTTATAGCTCCTTCACCCTTAGCGTCCAGTTCCAGATAAAAGTCCAGCTCCTCGCTCCAGGTCACAGTTTACTGTTGACAAAATATTTTAGATGTTTGTGTTTAGAGGCTCTCTGTAAACATCTGGACACTTCTCTGTTCCAGAAGGAGGTGGAGAAACCTGCCCCAAAGGCTTTGTCCTGGATGAGGCATCGTACTGCGCAGGTACATCACTGATTCACAGTGGACACTGATTCAATCCCAATGGACACTGATTCAGTCACATAGATTCAGTCACACTGATTCAATCGCAGTGGACACTGATTCAGTCACACTGATTCAATCGCAGTGGACACTGATTCAATCATACTGATTCAGTTGTAGTGGACACTGATTCAGTCACACCGATTCATTTTTAGTGGACACCGATTCAATCACACTGATTCAGTTGTAGTGGACACTGATTCAGTCACACTGATTCAATCGCAGTGAACACTGATTCAGTCACACTGATTCAATCGCAGTGAACACTGATTCTATCACACTGATTCAATCGTAGTGGACACTGATTCAATCACACTGATTCAATTTTAGTGGACACTGATTTAGTCACACTGATTTAATCGCAGTGAACACTGATTCTATCACACTGATTCAATTTTAGTGAACACTGATTCAGTCACACTGATTCAATCGCAGTATCGCAGTGAACACTGATTCTATCACACTGATTCAATTTTAGTGAACTCTGATTCAGTCACACTGATTCAGTCGCAGTGGACACTGATTCAGTCACACTGATTCAATCGCAGTGAACATTGATTCAATCACACTGATTCAATTTTAGTGGACACTGATTCAGTCATACTGATTCAATTGTAGTGGACACTGATTCAATAACACTGATTCAGTTGTAGTGGACACTGATTCAGTCACACTGATTCAATCGCAGTGAACACTGATCCAATCACACTGATTCAATTCTCAGTGTTATGATGGTATTGACGATGATTTGTTTTTGTTTTAGATGAGGATGAATGTGCTTTAGACTCTGTTTGTTCTCACTCTTGCTCAAACGTCATCGGGGGTTTCACCTGCAGCTGCCCATCTGGCTTTAGCATCTCTGTCAACTCCAACAGCTGTCAAGGTCTGATCACTGAAAACACATTAAACACAACCTCAAGCACACGGGTGTGCACGCTCATGATCAAAGTAGTTGACAACATACCCATTAAACATGTCAAACAAATCTCACGTTCAAACACAAACACTTAAACTCCTAAAACTGACCAAACTATCCAACAAATCACCATTAATTACATCACACACTTTACCTCAAGCATGTCACACACTTCACCTTCAGAGGGCAAACCCTGGTAACATGCTAACCAGCGGTGATTGCTCTAAGACTGTAAGGGAAACTCAGCTTCCCCTAAAATGTCAAAAAATAAGTGATCAAATATATTCTGTTGTGTGTACGTGTCATTGAATAAATATGCACTACAACGCTCTCAACTTTTGTTCAGAATCAGCTTCTTATCACTGGTAAAGACGCGGCTTTCCTCTCAATCATGCTGAGTGTCCACAGAGTTCAATAGCGAAGCAGCGAAGTGCAGCAAAACGAGACGAGTGATTGGATAAATGCTGGGCTTTGTCCCGCCCATCGGACGCTCAGCGTCTCTGGGGGGCAGTGGGCTGGCCTCGGCTGGCCCGGACGCTCAGCTTCTGCATGATGATTGGATGATCTGTCTGAGGCTGAATCCCTTTTTGATTGACAGCGAAATGAGCGAATCAGCGATCCTTTGGTGTAAAGATCCGTGGGAGCACAGACGGACACACTTCACATGGACCAAGGCCGTTTAAGCCTAGCTCTGCTGGCCACTGAGAGGACACTAGTCAAGTCCCTGGAAAAGACGCCTTGTTGGTACGACAGGGTCACAGATCATTTTCTTGAAAAGGAACAGAGGGTAGAATTTACGTATAAATAAACCGACACATTTTATGATGTAGGCCGAAATTGAGCTTCCCCTCCTTGAAAGACCAGCATCCGCCACTGATGCTAACGTACTTAAAGTGCAGAGTGATGTTTCAGCTGATGTTTCAGTCTTTCTTCAAGGGGAGTTTTGGAAAATGATACATTCACAAACTTGAGCAATGGGCTTTTTAAGGACTTTATTTGTGTGTGTTGTTTCAGATATAGATGAGTGTGTGCAGGGGTCACACTCGTGTCACTGGATGCAGCGCTGTGTAAACACTGTGGGTCGGTATCGCTGTGAGGCGCAGTGTGGCACAGGATTCAAACCCAGTTCAAAGGGAGACAGTTGTGAAGGTCAGTCATTACTTATTCCACCATGTTACTGTTGTTGTTGTCGATGATGTTGTTACAATCTTATTCAAGTTTTACACTTTCACTAAACACTACAAAATCAAACAGAAAACACTGCTTTCTCGATGCAGAAGGTAGAAAATCAATATTCATGAATGTTGCCTTTTTTATTTATGAAAACTAGGGTTTTGAAGTATTTAAATGTATCCTACAAACCAGCATAAAAACAGAAATATATGAACTGTAATATATTTAATTGCATTTACAATACACAGTCATTCGTTCTTCATAAGAATGAACTCTCAAAAAGGTGTAGTGTGGGTACATCACTGTCACTAAAGCTACAAACTGTGTAGTGTATCTTTAAAGCTACAAACAGTGTAGTGTATCTTTAAAGGTACAGACAGTGGTGTTAGAGTCCAGTTGTGTTCCCTAAAGGTTCATTACATTCTCTTCTCCAAAAGGAGAGGGGGATCTCTGTAATCTTTCATTATACAACTGTGGAGAATAAAAGAACACAATAAAAGTCCTGGAGATGAAATGGATTAACATAGCCCTTCCTGGACCAGGGCCTTGTCGTGGTGGAAGGGCTTGTGTGGTCTCATGACCTCCAGGGCTATGACGTTGGGAGCTGTTAGCTCCCAGTAGGGTCTCCCATGGTGAAAAGGTCTGGAGTGAGGATCCAGACAAACATGATCCAAGAAGCATCCCTATGAGTACAAACATTAAGACTCAGTGTACCCTGCCCGGGAGAGGGTTACCAGGACCTACCCTTGGAACCAGGCCTGGGGGTAGAGTCCGACGGCGAGCGCCTGGTGGCCGGGCAGCCCACGTAACCCAACTGGGCTCAGCTTGAAATGGCAACGTGGGAGGATCATGTGGGCTCACCACCCGCAAGATCCAGACTAGGGGTGCGGTGCAATGCCAATCGGGCACAGAGTGAGGTTAATAGGCCCCTGGCATCATGGCACTTGTCAGCGGAAACTTGTTCTTGGCATGTGAACGTAACTTCACTGGGGAGGGGAAAGAGCCAGAGATGGTGTGTGAGGTTGAGAGATACCAGCTAGATATAGTTTTGCTCATCTCCACACACAGTGTAGGCTCTGGAACCAAACTCCTCGATAGGGGTGGTCTCTCTCCTACTCAGGAGTTGCACAAGGTGAGAGGTGCCGGGCGGATGTGGGGATACTCACAAGTCCCCGGCTGGCGCCTGTACAGCTGGAGTTTGTCTCAGTAAACGAGAGGGCCGCCTCAATGCGGCTCCGGCTTGCAGAGAGGAAAACTTGGACTGTTTTGGGTGTGCATGCCCCGAACAGCAGCTCAGAGTATTCAGCATTCTTGGAGGCAGTGAGGGGAGTTCTAGAGAGGATTCCATGCACTGACTCAATTGTTTTGCTGGGGGACTTCAATGCTCACACTGGCATTGACTGGGAATCCTGGAGAGGAGTGATTAGAAGGAACGACTTCCTGATCTGAACCTGAGTGGTCATGCTTTGTCCATAACAGACACCATAAGATTGCTCATAAGTGTACTTGGTACCAGAGCACTCTGGGTCAAAGGTCAGAGACTTTGTGGGCGTGTCTTCTGACCTGAGGCCATGTTTTGGACACTCGGGCAAAGAGAGGGGCTGAGCTGTCAACTGATCACCATCTGGTGGTGAGTTGGATCCAAAGGTAGGGAAAGCTGCAAGACTTACAGCATCTCCAGTACTTACTGTCCCGCACTGTCACTGTATCGACCTCTCAATTTACCGGTCAGTCTACGTCCCCACTCTAACCTATGGTCATGAGCTCTGGGCAATGACCAAAAGAATGAGATCGCGGATAGAAGTGGCCGAAATGAGCTTTCTCCAACGTGTTGCTGGGCGTACTCTCCGTGATCGGGCGAGGAGCTCAGTGACTAGGGAGGAGCTCGGAGTAGAGTCGCTGCTCCTTCGTGTTGAGAGGAGTCAGTTGATGTGGTTTGGAGGTATACCAGGCACGTCCAACTGGAAGGAGGCCCCGGGGTAGACCCAGGACACGCTGGAGGGATTATATCTCCCGGCTGGCCTGGGAAAGCCTGGGGATCCCCCAGGAGGGATTGGTGGATGTTGTGCGGGACAGAGACGTCTGGGCTTCTTTGCTCGCCCCGCAGCCACTGCGACAAGCGGAAAAGATGATGAGATGAGATGAGATGAGGTGAGTTAATGTAGAATAAAGTAGTGTTCTGTTCAATAATTAAAGCACTGAAGTGTTTCCTGAATATTCTGATGATCAGAACTTGTGGATTTTGAATCTCCTTTATACAATGCACATGTCCTGCCACTTACTGAAAGGACCCAGGAGTGTAGGGGTTTCACCTGCTGTGTGTTAAAAGGGACAACAGTTGTGTTAACCCTTTGTTACCTGTGTTTGGCCTCACAGTGCAGCAGGGGTGAGAATCTCTGAGTGAGAATTTATTTAGCGTCAGATATGAGATGTGTGCTAAAGGTGAATAGTTTTTTTTTATTATTTTTTAAACAAGTGATTAATTGGTTAAATGTTATTTATCCCTTGATACTTTTGCTCTGAGGATGGGTCACAGCTCAGAAAAACTGTAATAATATTGTTTTTATGACCAGATGTGGACGAGTGTGTAGAGTCCTCAGTTTCTCCGTGTCAACACCAGTGTGTGAACACACTCGGATCATTTCGCTGTGTGTGTCGAAGTGGATTTAAACCACACGGACATCGCTGCATTGGTCAGTTTCTCTCTGGACATTATTAAAAAACCTGGACCCAGAAATGGGTTTTAAGAAACTTTTCTATATTATAATAGTTGTTGTTTTTGTCGTTGTTTTTATTAGTAACTTTTGTATTATTCTTATCATTGTTATTATTATCATTATCAACTGATTTATTATATAGACATATTTTATTGAAATTATGCACTTGTGTGTGTGCGTGTGTGTGTGTGTGTGGGCAGATATAAATGAGTGTTTACAGAGTGTGTGTGCAGGTAATCAGGATTGTAGAAACACAGATGGTGGATATCAGTGTTTTGAAATCTGTCCATCTGGAACCATCCAATCAGAGAGCGGCGTGTGCTCAGGTCAGTCATCATCAATATTAATTATTACTGATTAACATTAGGGCGGCACGGTGGCACAGCAGGTAGTGTCGCAGTCACACAGCTCCAGGGGCCTGGAGGTTGTGGGTTCGATTCCCGCTCCGGGTGACTGTCTGTGAGGAGTGTGGTGTGTTCTCTCTCTGTCTGTGTGGGTTTCCTCCGGGTGACTGTCTGTGAGGAGTGTGGTGTGTTCTCTCTGTGTCTGCGTGGGTTTCCTCCAGGTGACTGTCTGTGAGGAGTGTGGTGTGTTCTCTGTGTCTGCGTGGGTTTCCTCCAGGTGACTGTCTGTGAGGAGTGTGGTGTGTTCTCCCTGTGTCTGCGTGGGTTTCCTCCGGGTGACTGTGAGGAGTGTGGTGTGTTCTCTCTGTGTCTGTGTGGGTTTCCTCCGGGTGACTGTCTGTGAGGAGTGTGGTGTGTTCTCCCTGTGTCTGCGTGGGTTTCCTCCGGGTGACTGTCTGTGAGGAGTGTGGTGTGTTCTCTCTGTGTCTGTGTGGGTTTCCTCCGGGTGACTGTCTGTGAGGAGTGTGGTGTGTTCTCTCTGTGTCTGCGTGGGTTTCCTCCAGGTGACTGTCTGTGAGGAGTGTGGTGTGTTCTCCCTGTGTCTGCGTGGGTTTCCTCCGGGTGACTGTGAGGAGTGTGGTGTGTTCTCTCTGTGTCTGCGTGGGTTTCCTCCAGGTGACTGTCTGTGAGGAGTGTGGTGTGTTCTCCCTGTGTCTGCGTGGGTTTCCTCCGGGTGACTGTGAGGAGTGTGGTGTGTTCTCTCTGTGTCTGTGTGGGTTTCCTCCGGGTGACTGTCTGTGAGGAGTGTGGTGTGTTCTCCCTGTGTCTGCGTGGGTTTCCTCCGGGTGACTGTCTGTGAGGAGTGTGGTGTGTTCTCTCTGTGTCTGTGTGGGTTTCCTCCGGGTGACTGTCTGTGAGGAGTGTGGTGTGTTCTCTCTGTGTCTGCGTGGGTTTCCTCCAGGTGACTGTCTGTGAGGAGTGTGGTGTGTTCTCCCTGTGTCTGCGTGGGTTTCCTCCGGGTGACTGTCTGTGAGGAGTGTGGTGTGTTCTCCCTGTGTCTGCGTGGGTTTCCTCCGGGTGACTGTCTGTGAGGAGTGTGGTGTGTTCTCTCTGTGTCTGTGTGGGTTTCCTCCGGGTGACTGTCTGTGAGGAGTGTGGTGTGTTCTCTCTGTGTCTGCGTGGGTTTCCTCCAGGTGACTGTCTGTGAGGAGTGTGGTGAGTTCTCCCTGTGTCTGCGTGGGTTTCCTCCGGGTGACTGTGAGGAGTGTGGTGTGTTCTCTCTGTGTCTGTGTGGGTTTCCTCCGGGTGACTGTCTGTGAGGAGTGTGGTGAGTTCTCCCTGTGTCTGCGTGGGTTTCCTCCGGGTGACTGTGAGGAGTGTGGTGTGTTCTCTCTGTGTCTGTGTGGGTTTCCTCCGGGTGACTGTCTGTGAGGAGTGTGGTGTGTTCTCCCTGTGTCTGCGTGGGTTTCCTCCAGGTGACTGTCTGTGAGGAGTGTGGTGTGTTCTCCCTGTGTCTGCATGGGTTTCCTCCGGGTGCTCCGGTTTCCTCCTACAGTCCAAAAACACACGTTGGTAGGTGGATTGGCGACTCAAAAGTGTTCGTAGGTGTGAGTGTGTGTGTGTGTCTGTGTTGCCCTGTGAAGGACAGGCGCCCCCTGTAGGGTGTATTCCCCGCCAATGATTCCAGGTAGGCTCTGGAACCACCGCGACCCTGAATTGGATAAGGATTACAGATAATGAATGAATGATTATCATTAATTACTGATTATTAAATCATGCGTGTTGTAGATATAGACGAGTGTGAGGATGGAAGTCACTCATGCCGATACACACAGATTTGTCAGAACACACACGGGGGTTTTGTGTGTGTGTGTCCGAGAGGCTTCCGGTCTCAGGGGGTGGGACGACCATGTGCAGGTGAGATAATAAAATCAATGACCGCCGATAAATGTTTGTCCTGTTCACATTTCTGGAATCCGATTTCATTTTCAAGATTATTTCTGTTCAGGAATGACACAAAAAACAGACACAAGAAAATATATTTACATTCATTTATTGTAATGAATTATCTATTTATTTATTTATGATTAATTGATTTAATAAAAAATGTGGAATGTCTGAAGTGAATTGAATTTTGCATTTTATTTACAGCTTTGATGAATTTTGATAACACATGAATACAGTAATGTTCTGTAGATATCAGTGTGTGTGTGTGTGTGTGTGTGAGGGCCTAACGTTTGTCTGTGCTGGTCAGATATTGATGAATGTATTCAGATTCCAAGTCCGTGTGCGCATCTGTGTCGAAACGTCCCGGGAAGTTTCCGCTGCGTGTGTCCAGTCGGTTCGGTGCTGCTTGGAGACGGATGTTCCTGTGCCAGTTTGGACAGAGGGAGAATCTCGACAAACAGAACACGGCCCTGGACCAGACTGCGTCCACAACTCCTTTCCACTCAGAACTGGCCGTTCTTGACCAGGACACAGTCTGAAAGCCAGGGTCCAATTCAGCAAACAATGCACAGCTGTGCCCCAGGATTCATCCTTAAAAACCACATATGTGTAGGTGAGTGTGAGTCAGCTGTGCTGTTCTAAAATGCAATACACTTTCCAGATGTGCTATTCAGTATGTGCTATCATCCAGTCCTTCTCTGTAGTTATTGCAACCACATAAAACCCCTGCCAGAGTTTCCTCTTTTTACTCTGGACAGATGTTGACGAGTGTGTGGTCAGAAAGCCGTGTCAGCATCAGTGCAGAAACACAGATGGAAGTTTCCAGTGTTTCTGTCCAACGGGATTTCGGATTTTACCAAACGGTCGAAACTGCCAAGGTGAGACCCCTAATATCTGCATTAATAACAGAGTATTGGTGCAGACATTAAATACATCATCATATGAAGTAATCACATTGATATTGTATAGATTTATTTAATTAGTTTCATTAAAATCTCTGGTTTTGAAAATGAGATGAAGTCAAAACTTTTCAGCTTAAAAGAATTAGTCAAAATTCTTCTTCCAGATGTTGATGAATGTACTGAGCAGAAGGTGCGCTGTGGACCAAGCCAGATGTGCTTTAACACACGGGGGAGCTATCGGTGTTTGGACACTCCATGTCCTGCCAGTTATGAGAGAGGAGGCAGTCCTGGGTAAGTCCTGCTTTATTTACCAAAATAACACTGAGTAAACAGATAAACAGCTCTCACTTTGACAGGTAACTGGATCTGGACCCTTACTATGGAATAGTGAATGTAATTTACTGCTATTTTAACTGTAAATATATAAACGTGTGAAATAGGAACATATAAACATTCATTCATTCATTGTCTGTAACCCTTATCCAGATCAGGGTCGCGGTGGGTCCAGAGCCTACCTAGAATCATTGGGTGCTAGGCGGGAATACACCCTAGAGGGGGCGCCAGTCCTTCACAGGGCAACACAGACACACAGATGCACATTCACTCACACACTCACACCTACGGACACTTTTGAGTCACCAATCCACCTACCAACGTGTGTTTTTGGACTGTGGGAGGAAATCGGAGCACCCGGAGGAAACCCACGCAGACACAGAGAACACACCACACTCCTCAGAGACAGTCACCCGGAGGAAACCCATGCAGACACAGGGAGAACTCACCACACTCCTCACAGACAGTCACCCGGAGGAAACCCATGCAGACACAGAGAGAACACACCACACTCCTCACAGACAGTCACCCGGAGGAAACCCACGCAGACACAGAGAGAACACACCACACTCCTCACAGACAGTCACCCGGAGGAAACCCACGCAGACACAGGGAGAACACACCACACTCCTCACAGACAGTCACCCAGAGGAAACCCATGCAGACACAGAGAGAACACACCACACTCCTCACAGACAGTCACTTGGAGGAAACCCACGCAGACACAGAGAGAACACACCACACTCCTCACAGACAGTCACCCGGAGGAAACCCACGCAGACACGGAGAACACACCACACTCCTCACAGACAGTCACCCGGAGGAAACCCACGCAGACACAGAGAGAACACACCACACCCCTCACAGACAGTCACCCAGAGGAAACCCACGCAGACACAGAGAACACACCATACCCCTCATAGACAGTCATCCGGAGCGGGAATCGAACTCACAACCTCCATGTCCCTGGAGCTGTGTGACTGCGACACCTACCTGCTTCGCCATCGTGCCGCCAAACATATAAACACCTAAACTATAAACATATAAACTTCTAAACCTTCCAGTGAAAATCTGTTCAAACAATAATGATCTTTTAATATCTTCATTTATCATATCGTTATCATCACCAACAGCAGCAGAAATGTGTGAAAACCCCCTGGTAATCAGGGCTCTGTATGGTCTCTATGTTCTCGTGTGCGCTGGATACAGCATCAGAAAATACAGAAACTGACAATTAGTGAAACATAATAAAGGTTATCATACACATATATGCTTCTCAAATTAAAAAAAAAAAAACACCACGGCACGGTGGCTTGGTGGTTAGCACGTTCGCCTCCCAGCGCTGGGATCTTGGGTTCAAGTCCCATCTGGGTGGAGTTTCCATGTTCTCCCCGTGTCTGCGTGGGTTTCCTCCGGGGGCTCCGGTTTCCTCCCACAGTCCAAAAACATGGAGGGTAGGTGAATTGGCTTCTCTAATAACTGTCCTGGTGTGTGAATGAATGTCTGTATGTGTGAGCCCAGATATGGATTGGCGCTCTGTCCTGGGTTAAACCCTAGTGCCCGATGCAGTCCTCCAGGTGGACGGTCGTTTCTGGTTGAGAGTACGCTGTGCGCGTTTGGCTGCCGCTTCTCGCCAGTGTGTGTGAATTGAGCGTTCTGAGTAGTGTAGATTGTAAAGCGTCCTTGGGTGTCTAGAAAGGCGCTATATAAGTGTAACGATAATAATAAAAAAAAAAAAAATAACCACTGCACCAGCATCACACCCAACAACCACGGTCAATGAGGACTGTGCTAGATTTGTGTTATTAGTAAAACAGAATTTAAAAGCTGTGCCGTCACGCATTACAGAGGAGAGCAACACAGAGTGAAAAAATGTATTGAAAACAAGAGCAAGATAATGGACCAACCCTCTACAGCGCCACGCAGGGTTAGACCAGTGTTACTGCACTTGTTACTTCAATATAAAACAAGCTTGTTTCCATGATCGCGTTCTTTGTGTCACTAACCAAAGTCATGACCGTAGGTGAGGGTGGGGACGTAGATTCACAGGTAAATTTAGAGCTTTGTTTTGGTTCAGCTCCTCCTCATCACATTCCTTTGGAAGATTTTACCAGAACTATATGCACCTGCTTGCACAATGGAGGTCTTGAGTAGGGACCACTCGGACTGTCCCCTACCTCCTCTAGAACATGTGGGAAGTTCTCTCTGAGGTGAGAATTGAATTCCTTCTGGACAGAGTCCTCCACCAGCCTTTGATTGAAAGCCCTAACTATACATTTGGGCCTACCAGGTGAGTCTGGCAGCTTTGCTCACCGTCTGATCCAACTAACAACCAGAATCAAAATATTTTGCCTTAGAACAAAAAAAAAGTTGTTCATTGACTGTGCTCTGGTGCCAAGTATGTTTATGAGAGACTGTGTTCAGACATGGTATTTATTATTATCCACGACTAGAACAGAAGTCCTACAATATCACAGTCGTTTCCAGCATAAGCATTAAATTCTTACCGCAAAACTGTGGAGTGAGTGCATGGAATCCTCACCAGAACGTTTGGATGTTTACGTACAACCAACAGTCAGTTTTCCTCTCTGTGAAACCGTTTTTCTCCCCCACAGAACCTGTTATAAACCCTGTTCCCCAAACTGTGCTGCTGGTATTCCACTTATACTTCAGTATAAGCTTCTAACTCTTCCGTTGGGAATTCCAGCTCAACACAATGTAATTCGCCTTTCCGCCTTTTCCGAGGCTGGGTTTCTGCAAGAGAGAACGTCCTTCACCATCCTGGAGCAAATTGGTGAGGTCAAAGGTCAGCATTTTGGCATCAAAAGTCAAGACGGACGGGGCATTATTTTCACTACAAGATCACTAAATCATTCTGGACTTGTACGGCTCAGAGTAGAAGCAACAACACTCTCACAACATGGTCGCATCACTCATCAAAGTATATTCATCATTTACATCTCTGTCTCTACATTCCCCTTCTAACCCTCCTCTCTTCCATCTCCACATTCCCCTACTGACCCCTCCTCAGCTCCATCTCACATTCCCCTACTGACCCCTCCTCAGCTCCGTCTACACATTCCCCTACTGACCCCTCCTCAGCTCCGTCTACACATTCCCCTACTGACCCCTCCTCAGCTCCGTCTCCACATTCCCCTACTGACCCCTCCTCAGCTCCATCTCCACATTCCCCTACTGACCCCTCCTCAACTCCGTCTCCACATTCCCCTACTGACCCCTCCTCAACTCCGTCTCCACATTCCCCTACTGACCGCTCCTCAGCTCCGTCTCCACATTCCCCTACTGACCCCTCCTCAGCTCCATCTCACATTCCCCTACTGACCCCTCCTCAGCTCCGTCTCCACATTCCCCTACTGACCCCTCCTCAGGTCCGTCTCCACATTCCTCTACTGACCCCTCCTCAGCTCCATCTCACATTCCCCTACTGACCCCTCCTCAGCTCCGTCTCCACATTCCCCTACTGACCCCTCCTCAGCTCCGTCTCCACATTCCCCTACTGACCCCTCCTCAGCTCCGTCTCCACATTCCTCTACTGACCCCTCCTCAGCTCCATCTCACATTCCCCTACTGACCCCTCCTCAGCTCCGTCTCCACATTCCCCTACTGACCCCTCCTCAGCTCCGTCTCCACATTCCCCTACTGACCCCTCCTCAGGTCCGTCTCCACATTCCCCTACTGACCCCTCCTCAGCTCCGTCTCACATTCCCCTACTGACCCCTCCTCAGCTCCGTCTCACATTCCCCTACTGACCCCTCCTCAGCTCCGTCTCCACATTCCCCTACTGACCCCTCCTCAGGTCCGTCTCCACATTCCCCTACTGACCCCTCCTCAGCTCCGTCTCACATTCCCCTACTGACCCCTCCTCAGCTCCATCTCACATTCCCCTACTGACCCCTCCTCAGCTCCGTCTCCACATTCCCCTACTGACCCCTCCTCAGCTCCATCTCACATTCCCCTACTGACCCCTCCTCAGCTCCATCTCACATTCCCCTACTGACCCCTCCTCAGCTCCGTCTCCACATTCCCCTACTGACCCCTCCTCAGCTCCGTCTCCACATTCCCCTACTGACCCCTCCTCAGCTCCATCTCACATTCCCCTACTGACCCCTCCTCAGCTCCGTCTCCACATTCCCCTACTGACCCCTCCTCAGCTCCGTCTCCACATTCCTCTACTGACCCCTCCTCAGCTCCATCTCACATTCCCCTACTGACCCCTCCTCAGGTCCGTCTCCACATTCCCCTACTGACCCCTCCTCAGCTCCGTCTCCTCATTCCTCTACTGACCCCTCCTCAGCTCCGTCTCCTCATTCCTCTACTGACCCCTCCTCAGCTCTGTCTCCTCATTCCTCTACTGACCCCTCCTCAGCTCCGTCTTACATTCCCCTACTGACCCCTCCTCATCTCCGTCTCACATTCCCCTACTGACCCCTCCTCAGCTCCGTCTCACATTCCCCTACTGACCCCTCCTCAGCTCCGTCTCACATTCCCCTACTGACCCCTCCTCAGCTCCGTCTCACATTCCCCTACTGACCCCTCCTCAGCTCCGTCTCCACATTCCCCTACTGACCCCTCCTCAGCTCCGTCTCCTCATTCCTCTACTGACCCCTCCTCAGCTCCGTCTCCTCATTCCTCTACTGACCCCTCCTCAGCTCCGTCTCCTCATTCCTCTACTGACCCCTCCTCAGCTCCATCTCACATTCCCCTACTGACCCCTCCTCAGCTCCGTCTACACATTCCCCTACTGACCCCTCCTCAGCTCCGTCTACACATTCCCCTACTGACCCCTCCTCAGCTCCGTCTCACATTCCCCTACTGACCCCTCCTCAGCTCCGTCTCACATTCCCCTACTGACCCCTCCTCAGCTCCGTCTCACATTCCCCTACTGACCCCTCCTCAGCTCCGTCTCACATTCCCCTACTGACCCCTCCTCAGCTCCGTCTCACATTCCCCTACTGACCCCTCCTCAGCTCCGTCTCCACATTCCCCTACTGACCCCTCCTCAGCTCCGTCTCCTCATTCCTCTACTGACCCCTCCTCAGCTCCGTCTCCTCATTCCTCTACAGACCCCTCCTCAGCTCTATTTCCACATTCCCCTACTGATCCCTCCTCAGCTCCGTCTCCACATTCCTCTACTGACCCCTCCTCAGCTCCGTCTCCTCATTCCTCTACTGACCCCTCCTCAGCTCCGTCTCCTCATTCCTCTACTGACCTCTCCTCAGCTCCGTCTCCACATTCCTCTACTGACCCCTCCTCAACTCCGTCTCCACATTCCCCTACTGACCCCTCCTCAGCTCCGTCTCCACATTCCCCTACTGACCCCTCCTCAGCTCCGTCTCACATTCCCCTACTGACCCCTCCTCAGCTCCCTCTCCACATTCCCCTACTGACCCCTCCTCAGCTCCATCTCCACAATACCCTACTGACCCCTCCTCAGCTCCGTCTCCACATTCCCCTACTGACCCCTCCTCAGCTCCATCCCACATTCCCCTACTGACCCCTCCTCAGCTCTATCTCCACATTCCCCTACTGACCCCTCCTCAGCTCCATCTCCACATTCCCCTACTGACCCCTCCTCAGCTCCCTCTCCACATTCCCCTACTGACCCCTCCTCAGCTCCATCTCCACATTCCCCTACTGACCCCTCCTCAGCTCCATCTCCACATTCCCCTACTGACCCCTCCTCAGCTCCGTCTCCACATTCCCCTACTGACCCCTCCTTAGCTCCGTCTCCACATTCCCCTACTGACCCCTCCTCAGCTCCGTCTCACATTCCCCTACTGACCCCTCCTCAGCTCCATCCCACATTCCCCTACTGACCCCTCCTCAGCTCCATCTCCACATTCCCCTACTGACCCCTCCTCAGCTCCATCTCCACATTCCTCTGGAAGTTTTGTTCACCAGTGGAAAAAGCTGCATTTTCTGAGAGTAATATTGAAATGTTTTGACTTTTTATTTTAAGGAATTTTGTACTTCATAAATTTTATGTTTTGTATTTTTATTCACCAATTAAATGATTCGAGAATCTGTTTGAAATAAAATTTCTGTGAACTTTTGTGATATTTTGAGTATATTGTGATATTTGATTTTCTGTGCTTATTTTAAACACCTGTAGAAGATGGCATTCATAATGATCTAAAACTAAAAAATATGTTGTACATTGAATATTCAAGACATTTATATATATTCATTACAAATATTACTACTATTAAAAAGTGCATGCACAAAATATTTAGATAAATACTGAGTTAACTAAAATACAAACTATGACAAGTTACACAAAGCTTAAAATAATGCTTACTTTAGAGGTAAAATACATAAAGTGAAACAAAACACTGTTGGAGAAAAGTAGTTTTCAATTAGCTTTGATGAACCAACATCAAATGTACTTCAAAATAATACATTTGTTGCTGCGATTTGCCCAGGAGTCAGAGTTGAGTCTTTGCACTGACCTCTAAGGGTCAAAGTGCTTGGAGGTGATGCTCATTTGCTGTCTGTACCTCCTACCAGTGTTGTAGGTCCAAAGTTATGGAACTCCATCCCATTGCAAGTTTACAAATGCCCTTCACTTCATCTTCTTTTAAGAGACATTTAAAAACGTATATTTTTAAGATTGCTTTCGTGAACGCTTAAGTAATATCATATTGTATTTTAGCCATTCTTTTTTTCAGGTTTGTTTTAGTGATTTTTTTTTACTTATTATTATTATTATTATGAAATACTCATTCTGTTTCTTTTTAGGTTTGGTTTAATTGTTTGAATTCTATTATCATGTTTTTCTTACTCTTTCTTTGACTTGTAAAGTGTCCCTGAGTGTCCTGAAAGGCACTTATAAATAAAATTCTGTTGTTGTTGTTAATTTCAATGGCAAGATTCGAGAATCGGAGTTGACTCAAGAAAATCAGGAGTAATATAAGCAGTGACTGTTGAAAACATGCATAGCATGACTCTCAAATATAAAGCCAGCACAGGTCTAGCACCTCCCCTAAACATTCTTTCCATCTCAAGTGTCTAGTTCTTACAGAATGGGGAAAACTTCATGTCCCTTCCATAATGTGGATACCTATTTAATGTGAAAACCATGTTGGTAAGAAGATGAGATCTTATGGAACGTATATTTGAGATCAAAAACCTACACCTAAACATTTACATTATTGAACAGTTGGGCACATTGCTAATTAACACCTTAGAGTATTCTCCCTCAATGTGATTATAAGGATGTTAGAGGAGGGTCTGGCGAAAATTTTAATATTAGAGGGTCATTTGAATGAGTGCAACTTGTGTTTTCAAGTCCAAAACTAATACTGAGCCACTTATCCCTGGCTGAGAGATTACAGGTTTATTCCCACCTTCTTCTTTATGAACCGATCACACAAGCCACAGATCAGTACAAGGAATCTGTATGAACTAAAACACACAGTGGATGCTGGGAAATCATTTGCCTATTCTCCTCTGACCTTAAACACAAAACAGTATTCATCATCAATGAGATTTTTATGAAATGAGATTTCAGGGCTGTCTGGCCATCATTCACAACCGAAAGTAGAGGGCTGGGGGAAAACATCTAACGAACTTTGCTGAGCTCTCTGGTTCAAGAGATATGGCAGTTGTTTGCTATCTGTTTGTAACCGTTTGGGGTTTTACTAGGTTTGCTCTCGCCTGTTTGTTTTGGAACAGAGCACACAATCGTACAGAAAACCAGCCTCAGATCATCCACAGACCAGTACAAGGATTCAGGTGGATGGTGTATGAACTAAATCACAGGGATGCAGTGACATCATTTGCATATCCACATCTGGCCTCAAAGACAAATAACAACTTTGGGGGGCTGCAAGGTGTCTTTGGGAGTGCAGTGGAAAAGAACCACTCGTTTGCAACATGAAAAACTAATGATGGAAATCTGAAACCTTAGTTAATAAAAGGGGTCACATTTCTCTCACAAATAAACCAAGTTCAAAAACCTTATTGACCTATGACCTGATTAGGATGTGTGGGATGATATCAGTACTGTACAGAGTTGTACAGATCATTTATTCCACATAGAAAACTTTACAGTGCTGTACCATTTATACACATCTTCACCGTAACCAGGAATGTTTCAGATCCTTACACCAACAAGTTCAAAGCTCAACTAACGTTATTCATTAAGTTCTGTACAATACAGCCCACTCCCAACCAAAGAGAAGATTTTAATATATTAGCTTTTTCTATTTGTACACATACAGTGAAGCTTACTTCAGAGGGATAATATAGACCAGTGATTCAGATGCAGCTCACATTAGGTTGCAGTTTCCTCTTTTTTCAAGTTCCAGTGTTGTTTTTTTAAGGACCCTCCCAGTTGTCACCTTCATGTGTTTACTTAAAAAAGCATCGGTACATATAAAATGGAATAATCTTACTATATATATAATAGTGTATATATAGCTGATATCAATTAGAAATCTCAGACAATCTGGGAGAGATGGCATAGTTAAATAAATTATCACAAAATTAAACATCTCCAGTGCATTTGAAAAGGAAAAACAAGTGCAGCAGATTCAGAGACAAACCAACAAAAGTGATTCCAAAATTAAATCTAGTGTTATGAGACTAATTTACAAAGCTGCTTTTTTTCCCTGTACATCTAATTAATCCAAGGCGCTATTAATGCTAATGTTAGCCATTAGCAGTGCAAAAAAACATTAAGGGCATTAGAATCATTGCGTAAAGGACTTTACTCGTCGTTGAACTAATTACTGAATGTTCTCTTGATGTTAAAACCTTTTCATTGGTCAGACTACTTTTAGATTAATGTTGAGACGAAGCAAGAAACACACTGGGATTTTTAAAAAATATATTCAAACTTTGAGGATACTCTCAGACGTAGATGAATTGAATAGTTGTCATTATAATTGCCTTTATGATCCTGTAGATGATTTGAGTGTACAAAGCCCTGGTTATTTTTATTTTTATTTATTTATTTATTTTTGTCTAGTAGTTAAAGGGTTGTGGTTCCTTTCCCAGGATCAGGATCAATGTCCAGTGTTTTTCTGGGCTTCTCTTGGGCCTTTGAAGATCCCTGGTTTAGGATTCTAATCCTGTCTCCCTCCGAACAGATTATTTCGGCCCAGAGAGTTGATCATTTCCAGGCCATTTTCTGTGGGTTCTGAGAGCTTGATGGATCTGAGCTCAGCTCATGCTCTTGCTCCAATGTCTGAGCAATGTGGAATACCATCCCGATTCGTAGGAAGAACTTCCTCAGCACGGCTCTGAGCTCTGGGATCAGGTTAAACTACATGATCTCACAAAGGAGAGGGTAGTACTAAGTTGCGTGAGCCTTGAACTGAGGACAGAGTACACAGAAGCACAGGATTTCACACAAGAACAGACTCCTTCTACATGCAGTTCATTTGTGCTCTCACACAACTTGCAAAAATATCTATGTGGAACAGCCTAAGCTCACAATTCTCAATGCCAGTCAGCTAGGGGAGCATAAACCCCCCAAGGGGTTCAGATTTGGTCTTCAGAGAAGAGGAACCGCATTCTAGAGCACCTTCAGGGTACCTTCAAGGACTAGTCATTCAACACCTTCACTTTGCTGTTGTGGCTGAATGCAATCAAATATTCATGGGGACCAGTTTACAATAATGAAAAAAGTAGGAAGCCTCCACTAGTGCTGGGCGATATGAGCACAAATCAATATCACGATTAATGAACAATTATTTTGTTTTTGTATTTTTTTTGTGTAATCCATCTGCTCTTGTGCCTCCTACGCAGTCCAATCTCTACGACCTAATCACCTGCTAAATCTCCTTTAAAAGGCTCCGGTGCCCCTCTGTGATCACACACACATAATACTTTATTTGGATTTAACATATAAAATACAATATCATATAAAACCCAAATAATGGTTCAGAGTCATTGCACAGTTCATAATTAAATTCACAGTATGCATTTCTCATGGAGACAGATGACAGCGTCTTCTCCAGATAAACAGACTCCCTATGACTGCAGAAACAGAACAATACTTCACTATGTGCTTGGCCTTCTTCTTTCCCAGTCCTACAATCCGTAGGCCACGCACACACACACACACACACACACACAGCCTGTGAACGTGCCCTAAACTTCCAAACACCAAGGCAGCTACTTTAAAGGAGTCGCCACTCTCATTAAGAATCTCCATCAGTGGCTGATACTTTAGGACTTTAGAGGTGTAACACAACTCCATAAATCCATCGTAAGAACATCCAACTTCCACAATCACCACCCTCCTCCTCCCTTCATTAATCAGAACAATGTCAGGAGAATTCACAGTTACTAAAAACGACCTGTGACCTCTCCTGGTTCAAAGATAAAAACCACTCGACCTTAACCCTTTCATTCACATGAATCACTGTTTTTGAACGACACATAGATACAAACTCCTTACTTAATAAATGTACAATTCGGTCATGTCTAAGAATATAAAGTCCTTTAAGAGCTGGAGAACCGTTCATGACGTGTGCTACAGATTCAGCCTCTTGATTATCGTGCAGTAAACAATAAGGTTTCTGCTGTAACGGAGACCAAAGAGACAGATTATACTTTGTTGGTGACACTTGGAGGCGAGCTTTAACTACGAAGCTAAAGAACTGTTGATCGAGTTCAGAGCTTCCCACCACAACACGAGACACTGACTGATCCACAAAAGGTAAACATGCTAATGTAAACACAGCTCCATCCAGCGCCGTCGCCACCAAGACTGAGAGACATTCAAGATCTCAGTTCTACAGTGATCCATATTCAATTTCTTAAATATCCCATTGTCTTCCATCTCTGCCTCCACACAGACATTTGAGTCTTGTATCAGTTCATCACTAACCTTTACTCACTGACCTCTACTATCCCTCCAACTCAGCTGTATATGAGCCCTGTTACAGAGATCATTTAAATCAGGCCACAGTCTGATCTCACTCCACTCACATTCACATCCAGCTTTCCATTCAGCTTCTTCCTGAATCCCAGAAAATGATCTTCTCCTTCTGCTGCAGTCGGGATCTTACGCTTAGTGAAATCTAAAATAAGTGAAGCTCGAGCCAGCTGTTGAACTGCTACATCATCATTATTCAACATCCGCAGCAAACGACAAATCCTAGTCGCTACATAGATCCACTCAATATTTGGGACCTCAGTCCACCTCCCCTTCTGTTCTGAAACAGAACACATCTCACCACATCCACTGTTTTATTATTCATCATTTTGGTTTGTGGATGTTAGTAAACAAGTGCTGCACATTACCCAGTGCAACTTCATGAACAGCTCGCAGTTTCATAACCACAGGTAAAGGTGAGGAACTTAAGTCCAACCTGGAGGTGAAGCTTTTTACAATGTCCTTTATTTGCTTCTCCCATTCTCCAGCATTAAACTGATGTCCTAAATAACTATAAATATCATGCCTTTCGTACGCTCTACTCATCTCTCCATCAATAGTGAATGCAGGTGGTTTATCACAGCTCTATACCATCTATTCCCCCCGCTGCGTCTTTCATAGAACACAGCGCACTTTGAACTCTTCATCTCTAAGTGAGACCACTGCAGGAACTTGTCCGTACACAGGAGCATGTTTCTGATGACGCTCTCCTCCCTCGATGCCAACAGCACATCATCTGCAAAACCTTGGACTGGGATCGGAGATCTGACATCCAAAGGAGCACATTGACAAAGCCACTTGATCCAATGATTTATGGCGATGATAAAATGAACTGCGCTCCAAGGACATCCAGTCTTTATCCCTATGTTGAGTGTGATTGACTCAGTGATTTGATTTCCACAGATCACTTGCAGAAATGAGCTGTTGTATACATCTCTAATTATGTCCACGTATACTCTCAGTACATTAACTTCTTCCAGCGATCTTATCATTATGTCATGGGGTAGTGTGACAAAAGCATCTCTAAAGTCCAAAAACACCGCATAAAATTTAGCAGATTCATGTTTAAAATCATCAATTCCAGTTTTCAAACTGAAGACATGCTCATTCATGCCCTGTCGATTTCTATGGGCTTTTTGATTTGGGGATAATTCTCCTGTCTCCATCAGCCACTGTAATATACGACTGAGGATACATTTCATAAAGATCTTATAAACAGTAGGAAGCAGAGAGACGTCTCTCCATGTAGTCGGGTCATCGGGCACATTGTCCTTTTTCGGGATCCTACGGATAACAGCACCCTTCCAAGAGTCCGGTACTTTCTTATTAATCAGACAAACATTAAATATTTGTCTCACTATTCCACAAATTCGCTGTTTATTAGCTTTTATAATTTCATATGTGACGCCATCTGATCCACTGGCTTTATTCTTTGGAAGGCCCTTAATCACACTTTCAATTTCTTCTAATGAAAATAGAGAAGTATCAGGCTCCTCAGCACTTGGAAGATTTAGATCTAACAGTTCCTTCCACGGAGGACTTCCATAGTTCTCACAGGGTTCACAGTCCTGATATTTCGTGCAGTAATATTTATAAACATGATTCACATCGCTGGCACTGGGCACTGTTTCTGGGTATGTGCTGTTATTAAGAACAATCTTTATAGCCTTCGATCTCCTAGTCTTCCACATGTAGGCTAGCTCATCTTTGCCTACCTTCCTTACGTTCTTAAAAGCCGGTTGGATGACTTCTCGCGCGTACCGTAACCGATTCTCCACTCAGTCACTTAGCGTCACAGCTGTAGGGTTCCATGGAAACGCCGGTCACAGACCGCAGTAAAGTTGGCTCAGCGTTCGATATTCGCCAGACATTCACCCACGAATATCCTGGTTATTTAAAAAAACAAAATGTATTTGCCAAACGACTATTTCAGTGCAATTACTACAACATTGTGAACTTATTCACACACACTGGCGTTCAATGTGTTTACTGCTGTAAGATGTGAAAATATCATTATGTGATTTACAGATAAGTTCTTTCTGGCGGAGAAGCGCTTTAGCGACGCAACTTCTTTTCAAAATAAAAGTCTTGGGTATGAGGCATTTAAATATCAGCATTTAAATAGGTAAACCCTGTAACACACTTTTGAAAGTTGATTGAACATCAGCTTCCTTATGTGTTGTATGTAAACCTTGTAACAAATTTGTGAAAACAGATTCTATGTCAGATTTTCTATATTTTCTGTTTCTGGACTAGGAAAAATGGGTTTCACAATTAAAATACATGACCCACAGACCCAATTTCGGGCCTATGATGTAGTACACCCAAGGACCAATACATTTCATGCTCATTTGGACATGTGAACCTTTGAAAAAAATTGTGAAATCAAATTCTATGTCAGATTTCCTATATTTTCAATGGATTGATGGGTGTCACAATTCAATGACATGACTCACGGACACAATTTCTGTCTGTCTGTCACTGTCTGTGAGGAGTGTGGTGTGTTCTCCCTGTTTCTGTGTGGGTTTCCTCCCATGCTCTGAAAACACACATTGGTAGGTGGATTGGAGACTCAAAAGGTCCGTAGGTGTGAGTGTGTGTGTGAATGTGTGAGTGGGTCAAAGCCCCACAGCAGTGTTCTCCCCCTGTGTAAACAGCCCCTGTTCAGAACGCCCGCTTTCAGCACCTGTTCCTTTAAATGATAATGAGCCGCTCGCTGTTCGCCCCGACCCCGAGCGCACAGCAGTGGGTAGTGGGTTTAACCTTGTCTTTACCCTCTCATATAACCAGGTTATTTTTTGAACCCATGGTTATCACATTACACAGAGTTTAATTTTGGTAGTGCTTCCGAATGTAAACAAACACAATGGAGAGGCCTATTGTAACTCTTCTTTTGTCTTAAGAGTCAGAAGTGTCTCAGCTCTCAGTTTATCAGCAGTGAAACCCCCCTAAATGATCTTTTTTAGAACTTCAAATCTGATTCTCTTCTTTTTAGACTCTGACCTGCCCCCTGGAGGAAGAGACTGAAAACCCATCACAGGGAAAAATTCAGAGAGAAACACAAACCACAGACACACTCCTACAGTCGACAAGGTCAGACCTCCAGCTTTTTACCTGCTTTATTCTGTTCCTTTAAAAGCTGCTGTGTCTGAGTCAAAAACTGATCAAATATGAACACAATCAGCCACAAGATTACAACACAGACAGCGCCCCCTGTCGAGGGGAGGGGGTAAATAAAGCAGGAAGTGAAGAGTCAGTGAAGTAAAGGCTCAGTTGTTTTTTCATTAAAACTATCACAGTGTGGCCCTCAGACTCTTACACTGACCCTTCACTCACGACTGAATATGTCCCACCCCTTGACAGTGGTTTTAATCTTGTGGCTGATTGGTGTGTAGTAAAACAGAAGAGAATTTAACACACACTCACTTTAGATTTTTACATTTCCATAAAATCATTTCTTGTTGAATGTATCTCCTGTGATTTTTTCAGGACGACAGCGTTCAGCGCCTTCATCCTCCTCCTCTTCCCCCAGTGTGAACATCAACATTTCAGTTTCAGAAGGAAGTCGTGTTCATGTTCCAGTGTTTGTCCACAGCAGACTAAATGATGTAAACACCTCCACAGAGTTTGGTAAGACACGTGTTGAGTTGTACCCGGAGTGTGTTGAACAAATCCTGAAAGTGAGTCGTGTTTAAATGAATCCAGTGAAAGACCAGATGAATGTAAACAGACCTCTGGTGATTACTGGATTATTCTGGTTGGTGTTTAAAGATCTCACACTGTGTAATATCCCCTCTCCTCAGCTGCAGAGAAACAGAGAACTGAACCAGTCTTCAGTGAGAACAGAGAGAGACCGAGGGTAAGTCTGTACTTTTCACAACATCAAGAGAAAATGTGCAGGGTCTGACCAATGGGGACAGTTACCACACTCTCACAAACACTGCTGTTGTGGGATCCTCAGTGGTTCATATTCTGTACTTTGTGTGTGTGTGTTTGTGAGTGAGAGAGTGTGTGCAAGTGTGTGTGTGTGTGTATATATGTGTGTGTGTGTGTGTGGTGTGTGAGTGTGTGTGTGTGAGTGTGTGAGTGTGAGTGTTTGTGTTTGTGTGTGAGTGTGAGTGTTTGTGTTTGTGTGTGTGTGCGTGAGAGAGAGTGTGTATGTGTGTGGTGTGTGTGTTTGTGAGAGAGTGTGTGTGTGAGTGTGTTTGTGAGAGTGAGTGTGTGTGTGTGTGTGTGTGTGTGTGTGTGTGTGTGAGAGTGTACATGTGTGTGTGTGAGTGTGGTGTGTGTGTTTGTGAGTGAGAGAGTGTGTGTGAGTTTGTATGTGTGAGAGAGAGTGTGTGCGAGTGTGTGTGTGTGTGTGTGTGTGTGTGGTGTGTGTATTTGTGAGTGAGAGAGTGTGTGTGAGAGTATGTGTGTGTGTATGTGTGTGTGTGTGTGGTGTGTAGTGTGTGTGTGTGTGTGTGTGAGTGTGAGTGTTTGTGTTTGTGTGTGAGTGTTTGTGTGTGTGTGCGTGAGAGAGAGTGTGTGTGTGTGTGTGGTGTGTGTGTTTGTGAGAGAGTGAGTGTGTGTGTGAGTGTTTGTGTGTGTGTGCGAGTGTGTATGTGTGAGAGAGAGACACCTCTGTTAATTGAACTGATTTCTGTGTCACAGAGGGACAAGACCCAGAGCAGCACCTCCAGTGTCGACCCTCACTGCTCCAACTCACCTGTGTCTGATTCCTGTGCAGCTGCTTCTCTCGTCTCGTCTAATTCTGTCCCAGTATCTGCAGCCTCCACTGCTCCTGTGGTTCCGTCCACTTCTGTCTCTGGTCCTGCGCTCCCATCTGCTCCTGTGGTCCAGGCTGGTCCTGCCCCTGACCGTCCGTCCTCCTGGTTCCTGGTTAGACCTGTCCCTCAAATCTCACCCAGACTGGGCTCAGTGCCTCATTATGTCAGTGTCCCCGTCTCCGTCCTCGTTCCTGTCTCTGTTTATGTTGCCGTCACTTGCCCCGTCCCTGTCCTTTTCTTTGCCTAGTCTCCTAGGCAATGGGTGGTAGGTATAGACAGATAGATAGTCTTCTATAGTCTTGCGTAGAAGCAGTAGCTCTGTTAAGACACAATACATTAGCATTAAAACAGCGTTCATAGATATGAATTAAGCTCTTTGTTCAGTGTAAGGACTGACTGATGTACAGAAGAATCTCTAACCTCATTAAACAGTGGGAGATTGAAGAGGAACATATTCACTGTTCAAAACATGATTAGTATCAGAAATGATGTTTTTAGCCAGCCGCACTGGGTTATAATAATCAGCCTCAGGCAGGCCCTCTAGAGACTGACCCAGTGTTTCAGTCCAGACTTTACAGATGTAGACACACAGCTGTACCACACAGCATTACACCACTGCAGAACACTCAGAATGACAGCAGTATGAAACAGTAAGAGCATCTGCCGGTTTTCTTCTGTTGTCTTTGTGTTTATGATATGAAACTATAACCAGTCAAGTGCCATTTTAAAATCCTGGCCTGGAACCTGGATCTCACACCTGGAATTGAAGAGCTTTTTTAATAACTGTATTTTAGTGAATCCTCTGGTTCTGGGGAACATTTTAGGGGTTAAGTGCTTTCTCAAGGGTTTAGCCATGGACGTTCCTGCCGTTTGTGGGGATTGAACCGGTGACGTTCCAGTACTAACTCCTCTAACAATTAGGCCACAGCTGCCCCCTGTGTTCTAGATCAATAAGAGAACCCTGAGAACCTGTGTGTTCTAGATCAATAAGAGAACCCTGAGAACCTGTGTGTTCTAGATCAATAAGCCCTGAGAACCTGTGTGTTCTAGACCAATAAGCCCTGAGAACCTGTGTGTTCTAGACCAATAAGCCCTGAGAACCTGTGTGTTCTAGATCATTAAGCCCTGAGAACCTGTGTGTTCTAGATCATTAAGCCCTGAGAACCTGTGTGTTCTAGATCAATAAGCCCTGAGAACCTGTGTGTTCCTCTGACAGTAAACAGTTATCAGTTGATTATCGATCTTCCAGTCTTCCCTTCTCCAGTAAACAGAGCCCTGTTTTAGTATTTTCTTCTTCGTTTGAGTGTTTATCTGTTTGGAGGAAGAGTGTCTGAGGCTCTGCTGTGCTTTTTTCATGTTGCACTTTTACACAGAAGCTGCCTCAGGTCAAGTCAAGTTATATTTATATTTATATTCTACATGGATGAAGGAACATCACCTCCAATTGAATTTATCCAAAACTGAACTACTGGTCCTCCCAGTCAAGCAAGCTATTCTCCACAACATCAACATCAAGCTAGAGTCCCTATCAGTGGCTCCCACCAAGGCTGTAAGAAACCTAGGTGTCATGGTTGATGACCAGCTGACCTTCGCAGATCACGTTACCGCTGTAGCTTGATCGTGCCGCTTCTCCCTATTCAACATAAGGAAGATTAGGCCATACCTAACTCAACATGCAACACCGCTAACACGTTAGTAATCTCCCGTCTAGACTATTTCAACGCCCTCCTGACAGGTCTTCCGGCCTGTGCTGTGAGACCGCTACAGACGATCCAGAATGCTGCAGCACTCCTGGTCTTCAACCAGCCTAAAAGAGCACATGTCACGCCCCTATTAGTTGAGCTGCATTGGCTACCCTTAGCTGCTCGCATCAAATTTAAATCACTAATGATGGCCTTCAGAGTATTCACTGGTTCTGCTCCCATCTCCCTCAATAGACTCTTAAAACCATACGTTAGTATGCTGTGCGTCCAGTGCAGGTCCCAGGTTACAGTGCAGTTTGGCCAAGAGCCACGTCTCTGACACAGACAGGGAACGTTCATCATTTCAATTTCCCGATCGTTTGAGGCTAAATACAAATATAGGAAATTAGGTTTAAAACTTACAATTTTCAAATTTTTTGAAAAAAGTGAAAAAGTGAAGTTTTAAACCCAGTCTCCTATATTTTTATTTACCCTCAAGCATTGAGGACATTGAAGTGATAAACGTTACGTCAAAGTGAGAAAATGTGGTGTATCCCTTTGAAATCCTGGTCTATTTTGGCCGTTTTTGTATAAGTTTGATTCTGACTTTATCTCCACCATCAGATAATGTTTCATGCCCATGCTTGGTATCTTTATTTTCAGAGCAGCGTCACATGTGTGATCTGACAGTTATTTTACAGCATATTTGACCCAAAAACAGACAAAGCGTGCCCTTTTTATTTTAGTTTAGTTCAGAGGACTGTTAATAAACCCACTGTGCGAGTGACTGGGTGTGGCTTAGTGCTCCACAGAAAACAGAAAACCTTTTCGATCTTGTGGTGGCACAGAGGTGGCTCTTGTCCAAAAGTGGTGAACTATATATATATATATGTATGTATGTATGTATGTTATAGTGGAAATGGAGAGTTCCTGTTGTAGGAGCCCTTTTGGAGTCCTGGCCTGTTTTTGGTGAAGTGTTCAGTATGTTGTGCATCTAAATAGAAAGAAGAATCTCCTATAACCACAACTGCATTATAAAGTAAATAGTAGAATAAAACTGAACTTTATCTGTTTTTTAAATCTATATGTTTACATTTACAATCTGTTTTTCATTTACAGTCTTTAAAATGCTGCATTTAGCATGTTTTATCTTTTAAAAAGCTGCTTTTTTATTTGGATTTCTGTTTTTTTTGTCTGTGTTTGGGTCAAATACGCTGAACAATAACAGTCAGATCTGATGTGTGAAGTAAAGACAAAATCAAACTTATACAAAGTTAACTCAAGAGTTAAGGCAAGAGTTTGTAAAGTTATTTCAACTTGATGAAGGTGTACAAAGTTGTCTCAGCTTCAGGATTTATTTATAAATGTATCTCAACTTTACAAGTGTTAACAAAGTTATCTCACATTTATAAAGTGTTTACAAACGCCTCGTCTCCAAAACAAAGCTGTCGTGGCCATCGCTCTCTGACACTGAAGTGTACGTGTGCCGCAGGTCTCCAGTCTCCACCTTTCAACTCGGACACACAGCTCCAGTGTTATTCAGAGTTCAGATGTAATTAACTGGATTATTATTTGTGTTTATCTCTTGACAGCACTCACAATAATAATGATGTTCATAAAGCAGAACACGCTGGAGACAAATTAACATTAACCCTTTCATTTTAAAAGTTGAAATAGTGAGCCACTTTAGCCCCCGGAGATTTTCAAACGGAGCTTTCTCTTATAGTTGTCTTAAAGTCTTATAAGTTCAGTTTATTTAGCACCTTTCACAAACCCAATGACACTTTACAGAGAGAGTAAAAAAATTCAAAAATGTAAAAATATTAACAAGGATAAAGATAAGAGGAAAGCTTAAAGCTGAGACTGAGATCTGTACAAACCTCAGCCAGAGTTCTATTAATTATTATTTTAAACTGAGGTTCAAATAGTGAAAAATAAATATAGATTATTCCTGATGGGTTACTTAGTGGATCTTTACTTAAAAAAAAGCCTCAAAGTGCTTTACAACACACACACAAACACACACACACACACACGTGACCTCATTTTTTCAGTCCCACCCAAGGGATTGACACCAATTGATGGATGATGAGCCTTTTATTCACTCTGCAACAAGTCCAGCATTCACATAAAATCAGCTCAATGCATGGTCAGCTAGCCAGCCCACAGCAGGGATATCAAACTGCTGATCTCCCAGCATTCACACTGTTTTATATGAAGACACTGGTGATTATATACTAACTAACATTTATATATATTCATAATTGTATCTATTCACATAATTCACACTTTACATTTTACCACATCTTTACAAACAGTGCATATTACAAAAAAAAATATTTAGTTACATTTATGTCGACACTGTAATATTAAAAAATAAAACCATGCCCTAATTAAACATACCCTTACTTCTCAATCTTAACAACAATTTAAAATGTCTATACATTAAACTAGCACATTCATCAGTCACTTAGCACTGTTAATTATCAGAATGTAACAGTTATACTCTGTTATAAGAGTGCTTTTCTTCTAGATCTGCTGAGAGACAACTTACCCCCAGCAGGGATATCAAACTGCTGCAGATATCCCAGCATTCACTCTGTTTTATAAGCAGACGCTGGTAGCATTTGACCAGCAGGTGGTGCTGAACTCATTTGCAGGCATTTCACAGAACTATTTATATATAAGCATTTTTACACTGTTACACCAGCTGGACCCAGTTTTGGAGTTCAGATGCCCTCTGGTGTAAAATAAGGGCCAATTCTATCCCATTCCCCGTCCCATTCTCATACACACATAATAATAATAATGTGTACACTATGGAACGTATGTTTACATGCCAATTAGAAAATTCTCCCTGAAGAGTGTGTGAAGGAGTGGTACCTAGCCCCTTTGTTCAACACAGACACAATAGATGCCCATTAACACCTCTTGAACTAACACATTGTTCCAACCACTCAAAGAGCACAACTGTTACATGAAGCTAAACAATTGGAAACATACTAAATTTTGCTACTTATACTGAAGGCATATCTCTCACAAAAGATAACAAAGAACCTACAGTAGGTCCTGAGCTACTCAAAACTTGGCCATTCATCTCACAAATAAGACACGCGGTGGGCCTAATGACTCTACCAACCCTAGTATGAGCAGCAGTGGGCTGTGTGCAGATTACAGAGTCTTGAGTAGCAGAGTCTGGTTTGTCTACATGTGACTGAATATGATCAAGTGAAATAAGTGATGGTTGAAGTGAGCTATCAGTGGTGCTGACTGTGAAACTGTCACTGCTGTGAACTATGGCTGACTGCCTCAAACCACTATCTGAGCATTCAAGGGGAGAGATCATGTCGGACACCTCATTAAGATGGCCAGATGAGCTTTGTAGATGTAAACACATGTGTTTAAATCTACATGTGATTCACCAACAACATCACACTGTAAGAGCCAGGACGTTGTACGTTCATCACATCCTACTACCTCATCAGGCACAACAGCATCACATCCACAAGTGGAGTCCTCTTCATTAAACTGAACTAAAGTCACATCCACCTCATCATCCAGAGGTAAGAAATTCACAGGTAACACAAGATTTCTGTGAACGACCTTCTCCTTGCCTGTCAGAGAATTCCTGACTCTGTAGACATTTATGGTTGGTTCCACAGACACAACTTCATACAGGGTTGCCTTCCACCTGTCTCCAATCTTCCGTTTCCCCCGTTTTACCTCTGTTGGCAAGAAGCAATCTATCCCCAACTGCCAAGGGAGATCCTTTCACCTTCCGGTCATACAGCTTAGCATGACGTGTCTGCTCTCTAAGAGTGTTCTTCCGCACAATTTGGGCAGTCTAAAATAGGTCCCTCTTTAAATGAGTCACAAACTCAAAATGATTGACCACATCGGCCTCATTGTTGACAGCATGTTGGAACAGGACATCTATAGGGAGCCTGGGAATTCTCCCAAACATGAGATAAAAAGGCACAAATCCAGTGGTGTCATGTTCTGTACAATTATAGCAAAAGTTCAAAAGGCCACTTTGCTTGGACTGTGGAGGCAATGATCTAATCATGTTGCCAAGAGTTCTGTTTAATCTTTTTGTGACACCATTCCCCATTGGATGATAGGGAGTGGTATGTGACTTTTGCACTCCAGCCATCTGAAGAAGTTCTTTGATTTGTCTGCTTTCAAAATTAGCACCCTGGTCCGAATGGATACACTTTGGAAATGCATAAATAAGAAAGAAGTAATTCAAAAGATGCAGTACTACCTGCTCTGCAGACTGGTCTTTACAAGGGAAAGCGTCTGCCATCTTTGTAAAATGATCTGTGATGACAAGGACACCTACAGACTTATCACCTTGTTCTGTGGACCAAAAGTCCATGCAGACAAGTTCCATAGGCTCGGTGGTCACTATGTTTGTGAGCGGAGCACAAGCATGACGTTCAGGTGTCTTGCCCATAATGCATTGGTCACATGTCCTAACATGGTTCACACTATCATGCTCCATGCCACTCCAGACAAATCTCTGCCTGGCTAGTGACAAAGTCCAAGACTGGCCCTGGTGGCTTGCAGCAATGTGAAGACCATGCAGGACCTCCTTCTTCAAAGAGTCAGGAACTACATATAGGAAAAGCTTTGTGTTTGTGCAATGGTCTTTTTTTTGTTTTGTACAGCATACCATTCCTTAGAGTGAGTTTATTCCAGTGCTTAAGAATTTTAACGACACTAAGAGGCTCAGCGGCTCGCTCACGTTTGTTGGGCCGTTTATGTCTCTGCACATAAAACATGATACTGCCTATAGTGGCATCCTGTTCCTGCAGAGCAAGCAGTGGAAGGGAAGTGGTGGGATTTTCCTCTTGAAGCTGGGGAATGTTGGCGCCTATTCCCAACATCTGACTCACCCCTCCCATATGCTGTGCAATGAACAAAGCAGCAACCTCCTCTAATGTCACTGAATGCACTGTGGCATGCGGTGTAGGTTCATTGACCATCCTTCTAACTGAATCATCACTCTGGTTCTGAATCTCATGACAGTTGTTGGAAAGTCTGAAAGTGTCTTGAACAGTTCCACCACCCACACCATCAACTTGGTTGAGAAGTGCAGCATAAGGCTCAGACACACCGTGGTGGCTGACACATGATTGAACAAATGGCTGCCGGCTCAAAGCATCAGCAATGACATTTCTGGGACCAATTATGTACTTCAGGTCAAAGCTGTATGCGGCAAGCTTGGAAATCCACCTTTGTTCACATGCATCAAGTAGTGGCTTGGTCAATATATATGTCAAGGGATTATTATCAGTCCAAACTACAAACTGTCTGCCCTTCAACCAATGGCTGAACTTGTCACAAATTGCCCATTTCAGTGCAAGAAATTCAAGTCTATGTGCAGGGTAGTTCAACTGAGATCTGGATAGCGTTTTACTTGTGAAAGCCACAGGTCTAGCGATTTTTGCAGCAGGTGTCATTTGTGACAAAACTGCTCCAATCCATCAGATGAAGCATCCACTGCTAAAATGAATGGCTCGTTGAAGTTAGGATGGGTCAGAGTAACACCTGCCCTGATGTCATGTTTCAGGGCCTCAAGTGCCTCTTGATATTCAGCAGACCAGTCAGATGGAGACAGTTTGTGCTGCCCTCTTGGGGGTTCTGCGCCCTCTCTTCCCATATTGTCATATGCCAGGCTCATCAGTGAGCTTAAATAGGGGTTTGGCCTTTGCAGAGCACCTCTCAAGGAACTGCTGATAATACATGACCTTGCCTAAAAATGACCTGATCTTCTTTGCACATGGTGTCTTTTTGTCAGCCTCCATGAGGTCTGTCACCTGGATGTCACTGATGACTTTGACCTTCTCTGGGTCAGTTTGAAGACCTTCCTCACATATGATGTGGCCAAGAAACCTAACAGACCTCCGAACGAAGGAGCATTGACAGTTCTACGGTTCTAGCATTGAGCCATCTAAAGTTGGTGCAAATCCTAAGATCAACATTTTTCTTCCACACCAACACAAGCGGTGATGCATATTCACTGCATGACTTCTGTATAATGCCCTTTTCTTCCATTTCATTCAAAGCAGTCCTCAGTTGCTTATAATGATTTGGATGAAT
Source organism: Hoplias malabaricus (assembly GCF_029633855.1). Lineage (NCBI taxonomy): Eukaryota > Metazoa > Chordata > Actinopteri > Characiformes > Erythrinidae > Hoplias > Hoplias malabaricus. The sequence goes on from NC_089808.1 coordinate 44,577,927, forward strand.
ACGCCGGTAGGGTAAAGGCTTACTGTTGACTAAGTGAATGCGATGCACAAAGTCTTTAGCTTCACCACAGTCCATTTTGTGTCGAGAAAACACAGACTCATACTGCTCAATAAGATGCAACAGCTTGTCCTTCCATTCCAGTGACACCTCACAAGATTTTAAATCTAGATCATTTAACCCTAGAGTCCCTAAGACTTGTGTCATGTCTTCATCTGACCTGAACTGTGATTGTGCAAGTTGAGTGCATTGCATTGCACAACGGACCTCATTAGGAGTGGACAGATCCTCCACCGCAACACAGAGAGAAACATCCGTAATCTTTGCATTCTTTTTCAGAACAACAGCGTGACTGGAGGGATTGATTACTTTGACTGGCACCCACCCATTACCTCACAAAGGTGCGATGACTCTTCCAACAAGTATGTGCTTTGGCCTGGACTCTTGATTGTGTAGGTTCCACAAGTATTGTGCTGCCTGCTGACATTGATGATGAATCAGGTAACTTGCCCCATACAAGAATCACACATCTTTTAACCTGTACTCTGTAACCTTTTCTTTTACCCCTTTAACCTGTGCCCACTTTTTCTCAGGAACAGATTCACCTCTCCATCTCTCAGTATTGGACAACAGTGGCATGAATTGATGGAGCTCATCATGCTGAGCCCTGCAAGGTAAGGACATCAACTTCCAATAACTGTCGGTGCTTTTCAGCAATGCTAACATTTGCGTGATTGCATTACTCCCCAAGATCATCTGCTCTGTTTGGCCTGGCACAACTAGTGCTGGAATGATCATCTTACACTCATAGACCGTGATGTTAAGGTTATACAAGCCCTTAGGAGTAATATGATTACCATCACATCCAGCAATAACAATGTTTTCAACCTCTTTCCTCATAACGCCAGGACAGTGCAGCAAGGGTGCAAGCCATTGATCCACTGTCTATCATTGCTCTGAGAGTAAGACCATCATGGACATCTACTGAGGCATAGAACAAGCTGTCAGCTGTTGCGATTCTCTGAGAACCAAGAAAATTGTTTTGGAAAAAGACATACGGGAAGTGTAAGAGTCATAAAATGACTCACTATCGTGAATGTCATCAACTCCTATTTTCTCGTTGGGAGGCTCACCATGCTCGTCTGCACTGCCCTCCCCAAAGTACAGACTGGCTAGTTTCCCTGGTGCTCAGGGGAAAGACTTGTCCTCTCAGTGCAATTGTGGCATGTGACCAGCTGAATGGCACTGAAAACACAGTTTCTTCTCACGGCAGTGAGAAAGAGCAGAATGAGCGACGTTATAGCAGATAGAGCAAGGTGTGTTGTCAAAGCCTTCAATTCTGGGCAGCTTATTAGAAGTTCCCCTCCAAAAGCCAGACTGTACTGCTCCAGAATCACGCAGCAATATTTTCTCCAGCATCTCCACAACACGAGCTAAACTACTATGGTCAGAACTAGACAGTAGCTGCACCACTTGACTACTGGAAGTAACAACTGGGCTAGGACACACCTCTGCTTTGTTCACAGTGATTCCGCTTTTTTTTTCTCAGTGTACACAGGAGCAGAGGATGTGGAGCTTGTTTCAGCATGATACTCACTCAACACTTCCTGTACCTCATTCACTGACCACTTATCAATTGGCTTGGATCTAAATGTAAGGGTCAGGTCTTTGCTTGGGCAGTTTCTAATGAACATACGTGTCACTTCCATTGCAGGATTGTCTAGTGACCTACCCTGTTCATTTAGACTTTCTGCAGCAGTATCAGCAGCTTTGTTAAGTCTTAACCAATAATCATAGGGATCTTCCTTGTCCTTAGGCAATGTTGTGTAAAAGTCAGCTAGGGGAACAGAAGAATACTTAGTACAGCTGAAGTGTTTCCTCAGAAGGCTATAAATTATGTCAGGGTGGTTCTGAATGTCAAGATTACTATTTTGAATCCCAAATCTCACAACATCTTTTGCTTTTCCTCGCAAATGCACAAGGATCTCTTCAGCCTGCTCCTCAAATATGAGATTCATCCTTTTTTTAAAAGTTCTCATAAGTTCCTCCCATTCATGTATAGAGACGGTGTCTGAGCCATCCCCTTTAAAGGTTGGAGGTTCTTTAACTTTCCTTGGTGTGACCAACTGAACCTGTGACAGATCGACAGCTTGACTGTTCATGGACTGAGACTTATGACTAATGTCAGCTTGTGTATATGCTACATGAGAGAGCTAGTGGGCTGGATGACAAAATGTGAGATAAGATGCTAACTGCTAACTGTTGTCTAATCTGTTGTACTATGCTGCTCATTTGATCAACCATACTAGATGGATCATGTGTGCAATTCGGCGTAGATGCAGTGATAGGATGTGAAGTTTGAGAGACACCAATTTGGTGAGATGCAGGAAGTCTACCATTACAGGCACTTCTTCAAGATTGGGTGGATCAATATTACTAACGGAGCCATCAACAGAAAATGGTATGGGTGTAAATGTGCCCCTTCCCCTACCAACTGATGGCCTAGGACTGTCCAAATCAGAGTGTTTACTCTGACTGGAATATGTCTTTCTGCCTTAGGGTAAAATATAGTAATAACAGAAGCTATCCAAGTGAAACACACACAAAAACAACCAACAATTAAAAAAAAAGTAACTGACAGATTGAAGAGAGGCTCAAACTTGACTTGGTAAATGGAGCAATGGTAGGACAACCTTCGGTTCCCGACAGATATCCAGTTTTGGAGTTCAGATGCCCCCGGTGTAAAAAAAGGGCAAATTCTATCCCAATCCCCATTCCATTCCCATACACACACACACACGCGCATACAAACACACAAATCCAATATTATTGGATTCTGAAGGGCTATGTTCTGGTCTTTGGCAACACTGGGATTTGTCTCAAAGATTGATTCCAACCTGTAGAACCAGCTGGACCCATTTTTGGAGTTCAGATGCCCTCTAGTGTAAAATAAGAGCCAATTCTATCTCACTCCCTGTCCCATTCTCTCTCGTGCGCGCACACACACACACATGCACACACACACACAGACACACACAAACACAAACACACTCACACACACACACACAAACACAAACACACACACACACACACACACACAAATATCCAATGTTATTGGATTCTGAAGGGCTATGTTCTGGTCTATGGCAACACTGGGATCTGTCTCAAAGATTGATTCCAACCTGTAGAACCAGCTGGACCCAGTTGTGGAGTTCAGATGCCCTCTGGTGTAAAAAAAGGGCCAATTCCATCCCAATCCCAATCCCCGTCCCATTCCCATACACACACACACACACACACACACACACACACACACACACAGGTCTTTAAGTCTTATGAGGACATCCCTTGCCAAACCAGTTAAAATGTGGTTTAGTGGGACCCACCTTTCCCTTTGCCCTACAGCACTGCTGGAAACACCAAAAAAAATTCTCTCTTTTTACAGAACACAAATATCAGTTTAATTTATTTGTACACAAATGTAAGCTCTTTCTATGTCCACCTGACAACATGCTTCTATATGGGGACATCCTGAAAATCTCCTGCCTATGGTAAGACTGTGGTTTGTGAGGTCATGCCTACTTTACCAGGACACTGATTTAACAATACACAAAAAAGGCCATTTCACTGTATTATAAGGACAGAGGTGGTTTACTGGTACCTGATCACACACAAACACAAACATGACAGTTTGGTGCATTTCAAAGACACATGTGATTAAGCAGAACAGGTCCCTGTAAACAACAAATTCTGGACATGAGCATCTCACTTGTGTTAGTGTTAACTGCAGCTCCAGTTATAACAACAAAAAAAAAGAATTAAACACATCTTTAATTAACATGCTGCAGGTGTAAAACCAAGGCGGCACGGTGGTGCAGCAGGTAGTGTCGCAGTCACACAGCTCCAGGGGCCTGGAGGTTGTGGGTCCGATTTCCGCTCCGGGTGACTGTCTGTGAGGAGTTGGTGTGTTCTCTGTGTCTGTGTGGGTTTCCTCCGGGTGCTCCGGTTTCCACCCACAGTCCAAAAACACACGTTGCAGGTGGATTGGCGACTCAAAAGTGTCCATAGGTGTGAGTGAACGTGTCTGTGTTGCTCTGTGAAGGACTGGCGCCACCTCCAGGGTGTATTCCTGCCTTGCGCCCAATGATTCCAGGTAGACTCTGGACCCACCGTGACCCTGAATTGGATAAGTGGTTACAGAGAATGAATGAATGATCCTGGGTTGTCTGTGTGTGCTCAGTCTGGAGAGTATGGCTGTTGTGATTTCTGCAAACCACCAGATGTCACTGTTTTAAGCCTTTAAAACTTCTGGCCAATCAGGATGAAGCTTCAAAACAGCCTCCACCTGTCTGGGGATGATGTCTGTCTTGAATGATTACTAATTGGAGTCAGCTGTGTTGTCTCGGTTTGGTTCAGTTGAGCAGCTTTCCCAGCAGTCTTGTTGCTTTCTGAAAATAGGACTTTATTTTGTTGTTATTTTGGCTGTTGTCTTTAGATGAGGCTGAATTTGGGTTCTCTTGGGTAAATGTGTTTTAGATATTTCTGTTTTATTCATTGCTTGATTGATTTACAGTTTTGACACAATGAATGCTGTAAACATGGGTTGTTTGTAGATTGTAAAGTTCATCAGCTCTTTATGAATTATTTTTACTTTTATTGGAGATTTGTAGTTTTCTGTTATGACGAAATGTGCTGTTTTTGTTAGGTTTTATTCTGTGGAATCTGTTGGGTTCTGTTTGGACACGTTCAGGTCTTTGTTGTTTGAAAGGGCTTTTATGTTTCCCCAGGTCCATTCAGTAAGGGGCAATAACTGAATCCATCTGAAGTTAAAAAAATAGACTTTCCATTCAATCCACTCACATCTGAGAGGGCTTGGTTCCAGTCTATGACCAGTGGGATCCTCTTGAAGAGATTTTGAGCAAGGTCTGTGAGGTAGGTCAGAATCTGTTTTTGCTCTCTTGTGTGTTTGTCACCTCTCATATGAAGAGCCATGGTCTGGTTTATGGAGGCCACCTGTTTGTTTGGGGCAGGATTAATATCTAGATGGTTGCTTTTAAAGTCTTGGTTCAGGTCTGTGGAGCTAATGGGATCTTTCTAGAATGTTGAATTCCATTCCAGTAGACCCTGTTTCTCTGTTGTAAAAGAGGGCCAGTTTGGTTCCATTGCCCCCCCCCCCCCCCCCCCCCCACACACACACACACACACCCCCCCCCCCACACACACACACACACACCCCCCCACACACACACAAAATCCAAGGTGATTGGATTCTGAAGGGCTATGTTCTGGTCTATGGCAACACTGGGATCTGTCTCAAAGATGGTTTCCGACCTGTAGAACCAGCTGAACCCAGTTTTGGAGTTCAGATGCCCTCTGGTGTAAAAAAGGGCCAATTCCACCTCAATCCCTGTCCCATTCTCTCTCTCTCTCTCTCTCTCTCTCTCTCTCTCTCTCTCTCTCTCTCATACACACACACACACATGAATCCAATGTTATTGGATACTGAAGGGCTATGTTCTGGTCTATGGCAACACTGGGATCTGTCTCAAAGATGGATTCCATTTTATTTTGGCTGTTGTCTTTAGATGAGGCTGAATTTGGGTTCTCTTGGGTAAATGCATGTTAGATATTTTTGTTTTATTAATTGCTTGATTGATTTACAGTTTGGACACAATGAATGTTGCACTTTATGTAAATTATGTAAATAATGTTATATATTGCACTTCTGGTTAGATGCTAACTACGTTCCATTGGCCCTGTACTTGTACTCTGCACAATGACAATAAAGTTGAATCTAATCTAATTTACTTTAATCAGGGAACATAACTTTGGACCACTCAGGAGCAGTCCAGTCCTTATTCCTGACGCTGTCTCTTGTTCAAGAGTGGCTTGGCATAAGGAACTTGACAGCTGAAACCCATGTCTTGCATACATTCAAATATTATGCCCAGCACCTGTATGTGCTTGTATAATTTTAAACTACTGATTCTTAACATTGAGGTTGCCCAGAAGCTCAATGTTGTATTGCAACTCTTCGCTTCCACATTAAATTACCTGACGCTGGATTATAAATTACTTCTGAACGTCATCGTTCCATTATCTTGGGCATGATTTTAATGTGTGAGCAATCTTTTTGTGCTGACTATATGCAGGTGTATTGTTTAACATTCGGATTCTGACTGGTGTTCGCTCAGAAGCTTTTAAATTTTTCGCTTCCACCTTAAGTAATGCAGCAGTAACGTTAGCTAACTTGAAAATTTGAAAGTAAGGCGTTCGGACAAGAGTTTCAGAAGGACAGGCTGGCTCACTGTGGTTACGTGTTTGTCGGTTTACTGGCATTATAAATATATCAAAGATAGTTGGAAACTTTGTGAAAGGACTTTTGTGTTGCCTTATCAAAGTAGCCAACACTTTAAAATGTTAATGTCTTTGGATGTTGGGCATGTTAAAAGTATTAAAAACATTACAAAACACTTCAACGAATGATATATATATACACACCATCCCAATCCCAATATATTTGCCTGTAATGGAATGTAATGGAATATATTGGAATCGGGAGCCACCTGGTGGATTGATGCAAAATTGCGGGTAAAAGGCCCAAACTTTGAGGATTTTTAGCTCCCACCACGTGTGCCCAGGACCTGACCCCGGGCTCTGCAAAAAAAATCGTCTAGGGGCGCCGCGCGCTAGGCCGATAAGGTCCACCAAGCAGCGTATCATATATGTGGACTGGGATGTTGTGGTACTACGAAGAGGTAAGCAACTGCTATTTTCTCGACTAAATGGCCTTTCGGACCTAAGACCCCACCACCACCTGTTAGGTCTAAATGGAATTGTGGACACATACTCCCATTTGTGGCCAGATGGTAGTATGTCAGTGTATTATTTATTTATTTTTTATGAAGTTAATGCAACATATGATTGGTCATTTGAAAATTGTACTCAGGCAGCTAGTACTTAACCTTTTCCATGTTACATATTTCAGATTATTCCAATTTTGGACATTTTAATTCCAACATTACTGATTATACACAGAGTCTTGTACAAAAAAGAAGGCATAGATTTGAAAACGTTCAACGTACACATGTATCATTGTCACAAGCATTTTAAAATGTGTACTGTGTACACATTTGAATTTGATATGTATTTTTGAAATTGTGATGGAGAAAATAAGTACAAATATTAAGAATTGAAATCTAACAGAGCATTTGGAATCAGAAAGTAGTTTATTTAACCTTAAGGTGGTCAACATACAATAGCAGAGAGTACTATGTGAATGTGGACAAAGAAGATGTTTTCACAGAGATATTTATATAGGTAGTTTATACGTCATAACCATAAGATAATCACTCGATGTTTCTGCAAGCTTAGTTTCCTTAGAGACATCTGTTTGATATACAAGATGTGGTTTGTTCTAATAAAGCATTGACCTCGAGCTGACCTGACATACACTTAGTTTGTGAGTTCTGTTGACGATTAGAAATGAATATACAGACAAACAAGCAGACAAGTTCTTTCAACAGAGACATATAAAAATTACCATTACAGAAATATCTGAGTTTGGATATCCCTATCTTACTAAGAAAAGTCGACAAGAAATGTTGTAGAGCAAATCAAAAGCTGTTCAGCAACATATAGCAAGTGTCGGTCCCTTGTGTACAACCAAAAATACAACCCTTATAAAACCGCAAAGTTGCTTCAGAATATAGTGCACCTTGTCTGCCCACTGCAACGGGCTTATCCGCGTTACATTTTACCAGCCGTAACTACGAAACCTCATGTAGTTCTACACACTTATAGAGCAGGCCAAGCCATTTAAAATGAAAATAACCTGTTTCCAAATTGAATTATACAAGAACAAGTATAAAAACAATAATAAAGTAATTTTCACTATTAGAATTAACTCACACATCCATTCCCCTCATTTTCCTTCAGAAAAGGGTACTTAAATATCAGAGCTTTACACACTTGCACATACTCATTTGTAGATGTATTCCTTTGAAGCATAATTCAAAACAAATGAAAGAAAAAACAGAGGAATTCAATACTAAAATACCTACATGCAACATTGAGCCATGCTTTGGTACTGCGTTCTTATAATGTTTTTTGTGAATTGACTACACTCAGAGTCAGAGTCAGAAAACAGCGCTGGCCCACAGCAGGCTCAGTGTCACTTCGTCAGCAGTCATGGGGGTCCAGGTGTATGGAATGGCGTCGTTCTCTTATAGAACGCCGTTGGGCTCTAAACGTGTGAACACATGCTCGTTAACACGTTATTAAAAATTTGCGTGTTGACACGTAAAATTTTGTCGTGATAACGTGACCAAAATTGACACGTTTACACGCTTCTTAAGGTTTTCGCCAATGGGAGGCCTCAAATCCGGGCGTACTTACATATTCATGATAGGATTTACATCACACCCTGTAGCTGACACGAAACATAAATCCTTTGTGAACGTAGTCCCTACGTTTCATCTGAATTATTCATAACATAGTGAGCTAAGCGCTGACCTGTGGCTACGTTGAGCCCTACATGAGCAGTGTGAAGACAGCAATACTAGTAAGCTGATCCCCATAGCAACTGGAAGTTTATGTTTCACAATAAAATAATCTGGTGTTTAGTACCTTAAAATTTGTAAACATGCATAATATTATATAACTTCATTCATAACATGCTCTAAAGCTTTTCATAATTTTATATCAAACAAACATCACTATTCACTCACACTGTGTGTGTGACACATACTGAGGCGTAATTCATTCACATTGGTAAATTATGTGCATTATTTTAATAGCATACTGCTAAACAATACGGTGTCAATACAAACCCATAGTGAAATTAACTTTCCAGATCCTCCTCTTTCTGTAAACATGTATACTATGTTTAAATATACATTAATTTACTCATGTGTTATTTAATTATGTGTATATACTTATATATATAAATTAAGAGAGGATAAATCTCCTTCAAAATGAAATTGAACAAAAAAATCTGAATTAAAAAAGGGCTTTTTTTCAGCAGTAAATTCAGTGGTGGTTGAAGTGAGGGGTTTATATACGTGTGTGTGGGGGGGGGGGATGTTTGTGCGCTTTTAAACGTATTTATATATGTATAATGTTTATACAAAATCTAATAAAAAACATTGTTCAGAACATTTAACCCTGGAATTGTTTCCGTTATTTGGTAAGTTAAGGCTTTATGTTGTTTCAGCAATAACGCCATACACCAGTAGGTGGCAGTAAAGCATCATGATTCACGAAATACACAAACTTAACGTGTTAACACGAAATTATACGCTGCGTGTTAACACGGAGAATCCAACACGTTTAGATCATAATTTAAAACAAATGAAAGAAAAAAAAACAGAGGAATTCAAGTTTATAAAGTGTATTGGACTAAAAACAATAAGCTCGTAGCCTACTTAGTGTATACTCAAATACCTACATGCAACATTGAGCCATGCTTTGGTACTGCGTTCTTATAATGTTTTTTTGTGAATTGACTACACTCAGAGTCAGAGTCACAGTCAGAAAACAGCGCTGGCCCACAGCAGGCTCAGTGTCACTTTTCTGAGTGTTCTTCGTCAGTAGTCATGGGGGTCCAGGTGTATGGAATGTCGTTGGTCTCTAAACGTGTTGGATTTGACCATGTTTTTTATGAGATTTTGTATAAACATTAAACATATATAAATACGTTTAAAAGCACGCACACGCACACACACACACGCACATGTATATAAACCCCTCACTTCAACCACCACTGAACTGCTGAAAAAACCCTTTTTTAATTTAGAATGTTTTGTTCAATTTCATTTTGAAGGAGATTTATCCTCTCTTAATGTATATATAGAAGTAGATACACATAATTAAATAAAACATAAGTAATTTAATGTATCTTTAAACATATAATACGTTTACAGAAAGAGGAGGATCTGGAAAGTTAATTTCACCATGGGTTTGTATTGACACTGTATTGTTTAGCAGTATGCTATTAAAAGAATGCACATAATTTATCAATGTCAAATCTCAGTATGTGTCACATAGTGTGAGAGAATAGTGATGTTTGTTTGTTATACAATTATGAAAAGCTTTAGAGCATGTTATGAATGAAGTTATATAATAATATGCATGTTTACAAATTTTAAGGTACTAAACACTAGAGGTTTTTTATTGTAAATAAACTTCCAGTTGCTATGGGGATCAGCTTACTAGTATTGCTGTCTTCACACTGCTCACGTAGGGCTCAACGTAGCCATAGGACAGTGCTTCACTCACTATGTTATGAATAATTCAGATGACTACGTTCACAAAGGATTTATGTTTCGTGTCAGCTTCAGTGTGTGATGTAAATCCTATCATGAATATGTAAGGCTTAGTTAAATGCTGTTTTAACTACAGTAACTGAAAAATATCACTGGTGAACAAGACAAAATACATATTCAATTATAACTGATATCACAACAAAAATATAGAATTAGAAACAGTACATAAAAACCCAAACAAAGTGTAGTGTAGCGAAACTGGTGGACTCTCTCTTTGTCTGTGTGTAGATGGATATAATCTCGGTGTGGGGACTAAAACTTGTTTACAGACTCACATTTTTAGTTATACAAATACACGCGTTTTTGTGTGTGTACGATTGTTTACATGTGTAAGGAAGAGACGTTATAAAAAAATAACTAAATACTCTATAAAGGACTTAAATCCAGGATAATAAGTCTGAATTAATGAAGACATGGCCCCTGTGCATAACTCGTGCGGGAGCTGGCAACGCCAGCCATGGAGCTTTCCCATTGGAGCCAGTTTGTAATGGTCTCTTTTAAATATCATTTGATTAGAATACAACACTTTTCATGTGTTTAATGAATATATTTTTTGTTAAATATTGGTTTTAATCATAACATAAATGTGTGGCTTTGTCAGTTAGCAAAGTTACATCAGCCAGTAATGTTAAGCTACAGCCCGGTCTCACACCTACTCGTGATATAGTAGTCTACAATTCGTGACATATCACATATTTTCAGCATGAATTGCAGTCTCCTATATATGTGACTATATCACGAGTAGGTGTGAGACCAGGTTGTAAGCTATCACTACCTCAGGATGTAAAGGTCTTCCATGTGTCTTAGCAAATTGCAAATAATTTAATTTACTATTAATTTTTTTCATTGATATGTAGTAAGAATGTATAGGGTTTACGATCTGTGAATGTGTTCAGGGGGAGGTTAGATTTCAGGACTGTGGTTAAAACAGATATCACAAGCTGTTCTAAACAATAATATTAAATGATTTACCCAGATACAATCATTAATTTATGTATAATTATCTGAGTCCAATTACAAATGATTAATAGTGTTTTAGTGATATTTTTTTTTTAAAAACATTCATTAGTTTATTATATCTTCTCCCTTCAAAAACGGGATAGGACTCAATGTTTTTTGAAGTGGGTTCTTAACACTGAGGTGTGACACACACACACACACACACATCATTGACACACACACACACACACACCCCTCCACCATCCCTTGCTACACACACATACAAGTGTCATTACCACGACGTGTTAATCTTGTATCTAGTCTAACTATAATACTTGAAAGAATACGTTCTAATTAATGTTTCTAGTTCTTAAAAAAATACTTGAAAGATCAAGATGACCTCTTGGAAGATCAGCAGGTTCTTTATTTGGAGAGCAGTCACAGAAGGCCTCCTGCAGACTCACTCACAATGATATACTGAAAACCAGTTTACATACACTTTTTGGGGTGAGATCATCTCGCCCCTCCTATTTTTTTTTAATTAAGTTGTATTCCATAGAACCCCAATTAAAATGGTACCCTCATCTTCTAGGTAAGCAGTGTATCATAGGAGCCCAATTAAAAAGGTATCCTTATCTCCTAAGGATGTCTTATCATGCTGTACCAAACACTCTCATGCTACCATTCGCCTTTTTTCGCACAGAGTTCAGGCCTGAGTTTTAAACTCAAGTATTCTTTTGACCATTTTAATATTTTTTTTGCCATAAAACTCATTTGTTTAAAATAATTCTCATGTCTTTATATTATTTGTTTATTTCAATCACGTTTTCTATATTCTTGCCTCTAGTTAAATGCCACATGCCTGATCTATGAATAAGTGGATTCATATGTTTTTCATATGCTCACTTTTCCTAATTCTCCATCACAAGTATAAAATTGTTATATATATAATTGAGTCCGAATTCAAAATGAATAATAGTGTTTTAGTGATAAAATTGTTTCTGGTTTAAAAACAATAATTTTCTTTCCCTTCAAAAAACGATTGTGCACAAGCTAGCATAGGACCCCCCACCCAGGTTTACAACCCAACCCCCTTGTTACATACATCTGATTTTATAATAAATGACTCAGCAAATCAGAAGAGTTGCGTCTTAACGCTGAAAAATGATCCATTTTACCAAAAACAATTGAGAGCAATGTTTGTTTGACATCTAGCAGGCAGCTCCAACTTGAGCAAAAATCTACAGGTAATAACTGACATTCTGTTATTTATTATGGAAAATAAGATTAATTTAGGAATATTATTTTATATTTCATTTAAAATATATATATTTTATGTATTTATTTATTTTAGATTAAGAACAAAGAAGAACAAACACGATGGCTAACATTTTACATGTTCCAAGACTAAGTTCTTAGGGTAAGTAAATATATTTATATAATTGGGTATATATATATATATATATATATATATATATATATATATAATGTATATATATATAATGTATGTATTTTATAAATTTATTCATGAACATATTTGTATCTCTTTAGTCAAGCATCCTAAACAGTTATGAACTGGAAACACAGTCTTTGAAACTCTTGATGAAACTCTTTCCTGTAAGTAAAAATATATTATGTAATTTGTAATTTTATGTGTATTTCCTAGTCCTAATTGAAACATTGTTTTTATCTTTATATTTCAGTAAAAACATTCTGGCACTATTATGATGCTACTCTCTACGAATGCTGGTGTCTGTGAAGAGCCATCGATTGCTGACTCAAGAATGCAATACTTATTTTAATGGCAAGGCAAGTTTATTTATAGAGCACCTTTCATACAGAAGCAATTCAAAGTGCTTTACAGAAAAAGAAACAATTAAATTAAAAGCCAGAATAAAATCATAAATGTCCAATAAGACAATTACATAAGAGTAAAATGATTAAAACAATTTAAAATGACAATAAAAGAAAGAAATAAAATGCCGTTACAGAAAAGTGCAGAATATTTTAAACTGAGCTGTAAGCCTGCTCAAACATTTACATTTATGCATTTGGCAGACACTTTTATCCAAAGCGACTTACAAAAGAGGATCTATCATTCGAACTACAGCACAAATTATACAAAATACCTTACATTAAAACAGGAGTGTTTAAGGAGTTGATTTAAAAATGTCTAAAGTCTGGGGTCTTCTAATATTCTCAGTCAGCTGGTTCCATTTAAAAGTGGCATAGTAGCTAAACGCTGCCTCTCCGTGTTTAGATTTGACCTGAGGCAGGACTAACTGACTAGTTCCTAAAGATCTGAGTGCTCTGCTTGACTCATCTCTGTAGCAGATCTAATAAATAGGCTGGTCCTACCCCATTTAGACATTTTTAGACCAGTACTAACACCTTAAAATCTAATCTGTAACAGACTGGTATCCAGTGTAAGGATTTGAGGATGGGAGTGATGTGTTCTCATCTTTTGCTCCTAGTGAGAACTCTGGCAGCTGCACCCCTTAGTATTTATTTGGTTGAAAAATGTGACCTTTTCAGATCTTTTTCAAACCAACAGCGTTTGTCAGGGAGGTCCTGGAGAAGACAGTGGTGTGGTTATTGTTGCTCTACCACATCCCAAAGCTGAGATATGGGTACATTTTCTAGTCCATAAAATTTATAACTGCATATATCAAGATGGGATTCCTATTTCCAGTAAAGGTGGGTAAACACATGAGTAGAGGGGTGCGATCAGAAAAGCCTGCTCAGTCCAATATATCCTACATTCAATTTGTGTTTGGCCCGGGGGTCTCAGTTATAAAAAATTAAAGAAAATATAAAATATGAGACTTAGGGATGTCAGAAGAAGCCTCACCATTGCAATTTATTCAACACCAATAAACCTATTGAGAAAAAATCCCAGTTGCATCATTTCTCATATCTCAGCTTTGGGATGAGGTAGGCTGAAAATAATAACACCCCTGTGTAAGTCAGGGTCTTCTTAATCAACAACGTGAATTTGGAGGAAATCTGAGTCGGTGTTACATGCCAGAAAGGCTGTCTGTTTTTTTTTCTCTCCACACCCCTTTCTCCTTGCTCTTTTAATCCTGTCCTATTACTGGTAATCAACAGCAACCCCTGTATCGGACCAATGAAAGGAGCTGTTTCTGGAGTGAAGTTTCTGGTTTAAAGGTGGCCAATGCTGGAAGAAAGGAGAGAGAGCTGGGGAGAGGAGGCCATGTTTTTGTTCGTGGCTAACTTGCTTGTTTGTGGCTAAGCTACTTGCTTTTTCCTTGTGGAGTTAAAGTTGTTATGTAAGCAAATGTGACTATGTGCTAACTTTCAGTTGTTCACTACCTCAGTGTGGACAGGCTAGTAAAACACCAAACAGTACTGATAGTAAACTGTTGTATACACTAGGTATAAGGGGCGAGTGCCACTCATGTATTTTTTTTCTTCTTCTTAGGGAAGTTAGTAGGATAGGCAGGCAAGTTGTTTTGTTCTTTTCTTTTCTTTGGCACCGTCCATAGTCCGCCTGAGTGTGTTGGCTATGTGAATTAACTCACCTTTGTACCTTTTTTGTGGACTCTAAGTGTAGCTTCACTTGTCAAGTCATTTTGTGCTCTTGCTTTCTTTTTCCATGTTTGTTTTTCTTTGTATTGTTACCCATGTTAAATTAAATCTAATTAAGAACAGCAGTTGTGTCTTAACGTGAGATGTGTGAAAATCAGGTACTATTGATGACAGTTATGTCCTCTCTTACCCCTGGTAATTAAAAACAAGCATAGAGAGAGGACGGTAACTGTCGGTCAATAATTTAGTGTAAAAAAAACACAAAGGGGTACCCCTTAGCGTTTTTTATGGGTGAAAATGTGACCTTTTCAGATCTTTTTCAAACCAACAGTTTGTCAGGGAGGGCCTGGCGAAGACAGTGGTGTGGTTATTTTCGCTCTACCACATCCCAAAACTGAGATATGGGGACCTCTTCTAGTCCATAAAATGTATAACTGCATATATCAAGATGGGATTCCTATTTCCAGTGAAGGTAGGTAAACACATGAGTAGAGGGGTGCGATCAGAAAAGCCTGCGCAGTCCAATATATCCTACATTGAATTTGTATTTGGCCAGGGGTCTCAGTTCTAATAAATTAAAGAAGATATGAAATATGAGACTTAGGGACGTCAGAAGAAGCCTACGCTATAATTATGTACATATCCCAAGAATATCAGGCAAAGGAGGTGGAGTATGTGTAATTTACCAAAATACCCTAGAAATTAGTCTTAAACAATGTGACACCTTCTCTTCTTTCGAGGTTCTCTCCACTATTATTACAAATCCGGTCACAAAAAAGGACGCATTTTTATTATGCAACATTTACAGACCACCAGGGCCTTACTTAGAATTTCTGAAAGAATTCAGCGATTTTGCTACAAACCTAGCGGTGTGCAATCATAAAGTTATAATTGTAGGAGATTTCAATAGCCATTTTGAGACGGAAAGTGACCCACTCAAAAAGGCATTTACCTCCATCTTAGACTCTATTGGTATTACTCAAAATGTAACAGGGCCTACACACTACTGCAGCCACACTTTAGACTTAGTTCTGACACTAGGTCTTAACATTGACAAAATTAATATCTTATCGCAATCCTCAGCAATCTCTGATCATTACTTAATTTCATATGAGCTACGTTTTATCCATAATATATGTAAGAACCCACGCTATTCTACAAGGCGTATAATAAAACCATCTACCGCCCTACAATTTATAGACAACCTCCCAGAACTATCGACCCCAGTTCCAACTCCATCAGACCCAATGGACCTAGATGTACTAACTGATTACCTAGAAAATACCTGTCGATCTTCATTAGAAAATGTAGAACCACTTAAACATATAAGTATAAGACAGAAAAAGCTCGCACCATGGTATAATGATAAAACCCGTACTATAAAACAAACATTACGGAAACTAGTGCGGAAAAAATGGCAATCAACCAAGCTGGAAGTGTTCCATTCTGCCTGGAAGGACAGCCTTATAGAGTATAGAAATGCCCTCACTAAATCTCGCTCAGCATATCTGGCCTCGCTGATCTCCAATAATAAAAATAATCATAGAGTACTGTTTAGTGTGTTTTCTAGAATTACAAAAAATCAAGCAGGGGGAAGAACCTTTTCTTATAAAGCCCCCAAACTCTGGAATGATCTTCCAGAAAATGTTCGGGACTCAGACACAGTCGCAATCTTCAAATCTAGGCTAAAAACTCATTTGTTTGGTTTATCATTTGGTAGCTAATGCTCCCCCATAGCTAAAGGCAGCAGATCAGGGGGGTCCATGGACACAGGGAATTATAGTAAACTGAGACGCTGGTGCTGTCGTCCCGCCTCTTCACGCGATCACTCAGGTTTGTTGACGGTGGAGCGGAGGGATGCCAGTGTTTCAGGATGCTCCCGTGTCTGTGTGTCCTTCTGGTTCTCTCCTTTTAGTTAAAGCTGTCATAGTCAGATCTGCCGGAGTCATTAGCCACACTCTGGAAATGTTCACAATTTCTGCTTTACAAACACAAAACAGTTCAAAACTAATTCCATCCCTTTACATCTTTCCGAGTAAACGACTGCCCACCTGTCTGTCTGGAAACTGATGGATGACTGTCGAGATCCTCCTCTATGCTTTAGACCAACTGCCCTCGCTCCTGCAACCACCAAGTGCCTTGAAGCTGTCCCTACACTGAAGTTCTCATGGACTACTAACTATCATCACCAGTAGATTGACCAGAGAAGGATGGGTCACCCCTTGTGAGCCTTGGTTCCTCCCAAGGTTTCTTCCTCAGCTGGGGGAGTTTTTCCTTGCCACTGCCACCCCTGGCTTGCTCACTTGAGGGTTTTACATTTTTTTTTAATTACATTTCATGTCAAATCTTTGTCTTACTGGAATTCTGTGAAGCTGCTTTGTGACAACATCAGTTGTGAAAAGTGCTATATGTAGTGGAGTATGGATCGAATAAAGAAATGGAAGGTTCTGAATGAAAGACTCTCCACTCTCAATAAGGATTTGAGTTGAGTTGAGTTGACCTTGCGGTGAACTCCCATAGCCCGGCTCAAACCAAACGAACAGCATGGACCCAAGTGGACATTTGCGAAATCACGTTTCACCCTGCTGCCCTTTAAGTCCATAATTGACGCAGCGAGTATTTCATACATTTGCATAAACATATTTATAATGTTACTCTGTTATTCTCAAGTGAATGTCTAATAACTAATGAAGTGATGTGTGTAGCGTCCCGGTTGAAAAGATGGTCTCTTAAACTGATGGTTCACGATCCTTTATTATAATGCCTTGTTGTAAACACGTCGTAAGAGCTACAAATATACAGAACAAAAATACCATTAGTAACTCAAACAGTATGCTGCCTTTAACCTTTTCCTTATTAATTTTCCATGAATTAATTCTGTATTTTAAATTATTACAACCTTACAATATTACAACTATTACAATCTTTACCTAGAGTGCTGCTATCATGCTTTTATCATATATATTTAACTCTTTAACATTGTTTTCTATTATTTCTGTACCATTAAATAAACAAAATATGCCATGGTCAAACATTCACTTTACATAACAACAATTAAACTTACAAACATCTGTATCGCTACTCATGACTTATTTACATGAGCCGGCGAACGTAACTACATCACTTAAAAACATATGCTCCGTGAAATATAACTAAATATGCAATCCCCCCAAAACGTAAATACTGACCTTGTTCCCTCATCAACCAGGTGCTAAAGAACCATTAGCGATGTAGAATTACTCCTTAACAATCCCATTTTCCAACCTTAACCGTGGAGCACACCTTCTCTCTGCACCCCTGAGTTTGCACTGCTGGCGCGTTTTTTAGACAGTCGATCTACGACCTTTCAAAATAAAAGCATCAGCTGCGTCACTGCTGCAGCAAAATAATAAACACTTATGATCCAATTTACAATAATGAAAATACCAAAATATCAGGTCGGTTACACTCCCACCAAATCATTATAGCTTAACTGGTAAACAAATGGAGCAATAATGATTTCCTAATGAAGAAATGACCTGTAGCCTTACTCAATAAACACAGTCTATAATAAAGAATGAACCTTAAACTGTAGAATGCAGTTAAACAGTCTCTAATAACAAAACCAGTTTCTGCACTGGGCGTTCCACTATAGAAGGTTTACTGGAACCTTTATTTTTGTTTATTGTCCTTTCTCCAACTTCTTTTCTGCAAAGCGAATCTTTACCTTCCTTACAAGTCCATCTTTGGAGATTAGCTCGTGTAATGGATACAATAATTGACATTCATTGCGAGGTAAATCATCCAACTTCTCCATGACAACATCTCCAACCTTCAAGTTTCTTCTTGGAGTGTGCCATTTTTGCCTTGTTGCAATGTTGGACAGATATTCCTTTTTCCAAAGTGACCAAAATTGTTCTGCTAGGTATTGCACCTGCCGCCATCTTTTCTGTGCATAAATGTCCTCTTTAATGAATTTCCCTGGAGGGGGCAAGGCTGCCTTTGACTTCATAGTAAGCAGGTGATTTGGGGTAAATGGCTTGGGGCTGTTTGGGTCACTGAGGTTGTCTACTGTAAGCGGCCTGCTGTTCACAATTGCTATTGCCTCATAAAAGAATGTCCTTAATGATGCGTCATCTATTCTGCCTGATGAAAGTGAAGCTGTAGAACGCAGAATGTTTCGAACTGTCCTGATTTGTCTTTCCCATACACCTCCTGTATGGCTTGAATGAGGAGTGTGCATTTTGAAATCACACTGTTTCTCGGCCAGAAATGTGGTAATGTGGTTAGAGTCCACTTGTTTCAAAGCTTCCTGCAGCTCATTTTTAGCTCCGACAAAGTTGCTTTCTTGATCACACCTTATTTCACTGACTGCTCCTCTTATGGCTATAAAACAGCGGAGTGCATTGATAAAGGCATCCGTAGTCATGTCGTCTAACATTTCTATGTGAATTGCTCTGCAACAAAGACATGTAAAAAGAAGTCCATAACGTTTGTGCACTTTGCGAGCTTGTTTGGTTAGAAAAGGACCAAAACAGTCCATTCCGCAAAATGTGAACGGTGAAGATGGCTCTAAGTGCTGTTTTGGGAAATCAGACATTTTCTGTTCCTCTGTGCCTCTTCTGAGCCTGCGACATTTTACACATTGGTGTATAAATTTTGCCACAGCTTTGTTGATGCATGGAATCCAAATTCCGTTTGACCTGATCTCGTTGATTGTCAGTCCTTTCCCCTGGTGTTGCACTTTGCTGTGATAATGGGCGATGATTAGTTGAGTGACATGGTGACCCTTGGGAACTAATACTGGATGCTTCAGTGTGGAGGAGAATTTTGGAGCCTTCCTCCCACCTTAAGGAGTCCATCACTATCAAGAAAAATGTCCATTTGAAATAGTTTATATTTGAGAGTAAGTGCCTTTCCATGTTTGAGCAACTTTATCTCCTCTGCATATTCATTTGCTTGTATGTCCTTTAGAATAACACACTGTGCATTTTGTCTTTCCTGTACTGTACTATGGCCTGTTGTTTTATCTTTCTTGGCACAGCGAATCAATCGAACTATGGCTCGAATGGCTTTGTACCATGAGGAAAACTTTGTCAACTTGCCTGATAAATTTTTCTGCTGCACTCAGAGTGTGTTTAGTGCATGTACCTTTTTAACCTCTAGATCTCCGAGTGGCACATTCATGTCAATCTCTGCAGCTGTAGGGATTTCTTTGTTCCACAGAAACTGTGGCCCCTGGAACCAGTTTGATGTCATGAGTTAACTTGCACTTGAACCTCTGGAGGCCATATCCGCTGGATTTTACTCAGAAGAAACATATCTCCACTGTTGGGGGGAGCTGTTGAGCCTTATCTTTTGAACTCTATTGGACACAAATGTGTGAAACCGACGTGCTTCGTTATTGATGTAGCCTAAAACGACCTTAGAGTCCGTCCAGAAATACTCGTCAATCTGTGTCAATCCAAGCTCATCCTTTAACATGATGCTTGCAGTAATGGAGAAAACAGCAGCTGTCAGTTCGAGTCTTGGTACTGTTATTACTTTAATGGGAGCAACTCGAGCCTTAGCTGTAACTAAAATACAATGCACATTTCTCATCTTTGCTTACATGTCTTAAATAAGAACATTGACAATAACCATACATGCTTGCATCAGAAAAATGATGCAATTCTGTTTTTACTATTTGGCCAAAGTCTTTAGGAACATAACAGCGTGGTATTGCGATTTTCTCCAAGTTCTTTAAGTCGTCTTTCCAGTTATCCCACACTGGCTTTAGTTCACTAGGAAGGGGATCATCCCAACTTGTGCCTTGTTTGCATGTCTCTTGAAGCACTCTTTTGCCTGTGAGTACGAAGGGGGAGATGAATCCCAATGGGTTGTAAAGAGATGCAACCATAGATAGGATGCCCCTCCTTGTAGCAGGTTTGTCATTGGGGAGAAAGCGAAACCTGAGTGTGTCTGAGTCTATGTGCCAATGAATGCCTAGTGCTCTTTCAATCTTCGAGTCATTAAATGCTAGGTCACATGCTTGCAGTGAGGAGGCACCCTAGGGCCCCCTGACCCTGTGAAATACAATATCATATAAATAAATTAATAAATAAAAAAATAAAAAAAATAAAAAAAGGAAAAAAAAAATCAGTTGTATCATGTGACAGCTATGGATACAAACGCATTTTGAATAGGCAATACAAGCCATACAGCAACCTCCACTTGACAATTGAATTCAGTGTTTTAAATAGGACCACAGATGTCTATTCTTTTAATTCATGGTGAATTAACAAAACAATTGCGGGAATTAGAGCTTTCTTCGCCATCCTTGAGAAGTTTAGTCATTTCATAGGATATGTTATCATGTTAAACCTGGCCGAAAAACAATCTGTCTCTTTCTCTGAGTGTTTTTTAGGAGAGTTCTCTGACTTGCGCGATCTAAGCTCCGCCCAGTGTGGCAAAAAAAAACAAAAAAAAACCTCTCAGCTGTATCACGTGACTGCTACAGAGACACCCACAATTGGCCATTTGAAATCAATGCATTAAATAGGCCCTCAGATGTCTCAGACTAAAAATTTTAGCCACCATGTTTGAGAAACATAGTTGGATCTCTGAAGCCAAGAACACCCTGAGCGAGCCGGGCTCAGGCGGGCTTGGAGCGGGACCCTAGGGCCCCCTGACCCTGTGAAATACAATATCATATAAATAAATAAATCAATTAAAAAAAAAATAAAACTTTTCAGTTGTATCACGTGACAGCTATAGAGACACCCACAATTGGAATAGGCAGTCAAAGCTACACAGCGACCTCTGCTGTCCAGTTGAATTCAGTGTCTTAAATAGGCCTGTACATGTCTATTCTTTTAATTCATGGTGAATTAACAAAAAATGGCGGGAATTAGAGCTTTCTTCGCCATCCTTGAGAAGTTTAGTCACTTCATAGGATATGTTATCATGTTAAACCTGTCCGAAAAACAATCTGTCTCTTTCTCTGTGTGTTTTTTGGGAGAGTTTTCTGACTTGCGCGATCTAAGCTCCGCCCAGTGTGGCAAAAAAAAAAAAAAATCCTGTCAGCTGTACCACGTGACAGCTATAGAGGCACCCACAATTGGAATAGGCAGTCTAATCCACACAGCGACCTCTGCTGGCCAGTTGAATTCAATGTCTTAAATAGGCCTGTACATGTCTATTCTTTTAATTCATGGTGAATTAACAAAAAAATGGCGGGAATTAGAGCTTTCTTCGCCATCCTTGAGAAGTTTAGTCACTTCATAGGATATGTTATCGTGTTAAACCTGTCCGAAAAACAATCTGTCTCTTTCTCTGAGTGTTTTTTGGGAGAGTTTTCTGACTTGCGCGATCTAAGCTCCGCTCAGTGTGGCAAATAAAAAAAAAAAAAATCTTTCAGCTGTAACACGTGACTTCTACATAGACACCCACAATTGGAATAGGCAGACTAGGCCATAGAGCGACCTCTGTTGGCCATTTGAATTCAGTGCTTTAAATAGGCCCTCAGACTGAAAATTTTAGCCACCATGTTTGAGAAACATAGTTGGATCTCTGAAGCCAAGAACACCCTGAGCGAGCCGGGCTCAGGCGGGCTTGGAGCGGGACCCTAGGGCTCCCTGACCCTGTGAAATACAATATCATATAAATAAATAAATCAATTAAAAAAAAAAAAACTTTTCAGTTGTATCACGTGACAACAATAGAGACACCCACAATTGGAATAGGCAGTCAAAGCTACACAGCGACCTCTGTTGGTCAGATGAATTCAGTGTTTTAAATAGGCCTGTACATGTCTATTCTTTTAATTCATGGTGAATTAACAAAAAATGGCGGGAATTAGAGCTTTCTTCGCCATTCTTGAGAAGTTTAGTCACTTCATGGGATATGTTATCGTGTTAAACCTGTCCGAAAAACAATCTGTCTCTTTTTCTGATTGTTTTTTGGGAGAGTTTTCTGACTTGCGCGATCTAAGCTCCGCCCAGTATGGCAAAAAAAAATAAAAAATCCTGTCAGCTGTATCACGTGACAGCTATAGAGGCACCCACAATTGGAATAGGCAGTCTAATTCACACAGCGACCTCTGCTGGCCAGTTGAATTCAGTGACTTAAATAGGCCTGTACATGTCTATTCTTTTAATTCATTGTGAATTAACAAAAAATGGCGGGAATTAGAGCTTTCTTCGCCATCCTTGAGAAGTTTAGTCACTTCATAGGATATGTTATCATGTTAAACCTGTCCGAAAAACAATCTGTCTCTTTCTCTGAGTGTTTTTTGGGAGAGTTTTCTGATTTGCGCGATCTAAGCTCCGCTCAGTGTGGCAAATAAAAAAGAAAAAAATCTTTCAGCTGTATCACGTGACTGCTACAGAGACACCCACAATTGGAATAGGCAGTCTAGGCCATAGAGCGACCTCTGTTGGCCATTTGAATTCAGTGCTTTAAATAGGCCCTCAGACTGAAAATTTTAGCCACCATGTTTGAGAAACATAGTTGGATCTCTGAAGCCAAGAACACCCTGAGCGAGCCGAAGGCGAGCGGAGCGAAGCCGGGCTCAGGCGGGCTTGGAGCGGGACCCTAGGGCCCCCTGACCCTGTGAAATACAATATCATACAAATAAATAAATCAATTAAAAAAAAAAAAACTTTTCAGTTGTATCACGTGACAGCTATAGAGACACCCACAATTGGAATAGGCAGTCAAAGCTACACAGTGACCTCTACTGGTCAGTTGAATTCAGTGTCTTAAATAGGCCTGTACATGTCTATTCTTTTAATTCATGGTGAATTAACAAAAAATGGCGGGAATTAGAGCTTTCTTCGCCATCCTTGAGAGGTTTAGTCACTTCATAGGATATGTTATCATGTTAAACCTGTCCGAAAAACAATCTGTCTCTTTCTCTGAGTGTTTTTTGGGAGAGTTTTCTGACTCACGCGATCTAAGCTCCGCCCAGTGTGGCAAAAAAAAAAAAAAATCCTCTCAGCTGTACCACGTGACAGCTATAGAGGCACCCACAATTGGAATAGGCAGTCTAATCCACACAGCGACCTCTGCTGGCCAGTTGAATTCAATGTCTTAAATAGGCCTGTACATGTCTATTCTTTTAATTCATGGTGAATTAACAAAAAAATGGCGGGAATTAGAGCTTTCTTCGCCATCCTTGAGAAGTTTAGTCACTTCATAGGATATGTTATTGTGTTAAACCTGTCTGAAAAACAATCTGTCTCTTTCTCTGAGTGTTTTTTGGGAGAGTTTTCTGACTTGCGCGATCTAAGCTCCGCCCAGTGTGGCAAAAAAAAATAAAAATCCTCTCAGCTGTACCACGTGACAACTATAGAGGCACCCTCAATTGGAATAGGCAGTCCAATCCACACAGCAACCTCTGCTGGCCATTTGAATTCAATGTCTTAAATAGGCCTGTACATGTCTATTCTTTTAATTCATGGTGAATTAACAAAAAAATGGCGGGAATTAGAGCTTTCTTCGCCATCCTTGAGAAGTTTAGTCACTTCATAGGATATGTTATCGTGTTAAACCTGTCCGAAAAACAATCTGTCTCTTTCTCTGAGTGTTTTTTGGGAGAGTTTTCTGATTTGCGCGATCTAAGCTCCGCTCAGTGTGGCAAAAAAAAAAAAAAAAAATCTTTCAGCTGTATCACGTGACTGCTACAGAGACACCCACAATTGGAATAGGCAGTCTAGG
Source organism: Hoplias malabaricus (assembly GCF_029633855.1). Taxonomy (NCBI): domain Eukaryota; kingdom Metazoa; phylum Chordata; class Actinopteri; order Characiformes; family Erythrinidae; genus Hoplias; species Hoplias malabaricus. The sequence continues at coordinate 44,602,415 of NC_089808.1, forward strand.
CCATAGAGCGACCTCTGTTGGCCATTTGAATTCAGTGCTTTAAATAGGCCCTCAGACTGAAAATTTTAGCCACCATGTTTGAGAAACATAGTTGGATCTCTGAAGCCAAGAACACCCTGAGCGAGCCGAAGGCGAGCGAGCCGGGCTCAGGCGGGCTTGGAGCGGGACCCTAGGGCCCCCTCAGGCCTCCGCCGAAGGCGGAGCGGAGCGGGACCCTAGGGCCCCCTGACCCTGTGAAATACAATATCATATAAATAAATAAATCAATTAAAAAAAAAAAAAACTTTTCAGTTGTATCACGTGACAGCTATAGAGACACCCACAATTGGAATAGGCAGTCAAAGCTACACAGTGACCTCTGCTGGTCAGTTGAATTCAGTGTTTTAAATAGGCCTGTACATGTCTATTCTTTTAATTCATGGTGAATTAACAAAAAATGGCGGGAATTAGAGCTTTCTTCGCCATCCTTGAGAAGTTTAGTCACTTCATAGGATATGTTATCGTGTTAAACCTGTCTGAAAAACAATCTGTCTCTTTCTCTGAGTGTTTTTTGGGAGAGTTTTCTGACTTGCGCGATCTAAGCTCCGCCCAGTGTGGCAAAAAAAAAATAAAAAATCTTCTCAGCTGTACCACGTGACAGCTATAGAGGCACCCACAATTGGAATAGGCAGTCTAATCCACACAGCGACCTCTGCTGGCCAGTTGAATTCAATGTCTTAAATGGGCCTGTACATGTCTATTCTTTTAATTCATGGTGAATTAACAAAAAAAGGGCGGGAATTAGAGCTTTCTTCGCCATCCTTGAGAAGTTTAGTCACTTCATAGGATATGTTATCGTGTTAAACCTGTCTGAAAAACAATCTGTCTCTTTCTCTGAGTGTTTTTTGGGAGAGTTTTCTGACTTGCGCGATCTAAGCTCCGCCCAGTGTGGCAAAAAAAAATAAAAATCCTCTCAGCTGTACCACGTGACAGCTATAGAGGTACCCACAATTGGAATAGGCAGTCCAATCCACACAGCGACCTCTGCTGGCCAGTTGAATTCAATGTCTTAAATAGGCCTGTACATGTCTATTCTTTTAATTCATGGTGAATTAACAAAAAAATGGCGGGAATTAGAGCTTTCTTCGCCATCCTTGAGAAGTTTAGTCACTTCATAGGATATGTTATCGTGTTAAACCTGTCTGAAAAACAATCTGTCTCTTTCTCTGAGTGTTTTTTGGGAGAGTTTTCTGACTTGCGCGATCTAAGCTCCGCCCAGTGTGGCAAAAAAAAATAAAAATTCTCTCAGCTGTACCACGTGACAACTATAGAGGCACCCTCAATTGGAATAGGCAGTCCAATCCACACAGCAACCTCTGCTGGCCATTTGAATTCAATGTCTTAAATAGGCCTGTACATGTCTATTCTTTTAATTCATGGTGAATTAACAAAAAAATGGCGGGAATTAGAGCTTTCTTCGCCATCCTTGAGAAGTTTAGTCACTTCATAGGATATGTTATCGTGTTAAACCTGTCCGAAAAACAATCTGTCTCTTTCTCTGAGTGTTTTTTGGGAGAGTTTTCTGATTTGCGCGATCTAAGCTCCGCTCAGTGTGGCAAAAAAAAAAAAAAAAAATCTTTCAGCTGTATCACGTGACTGCTACAGAGACACCCACAATTGGAATAGGCAGTCTAGGCCATAGAGCGACCTCTGTTGGCCATTTGAATTCAGTGCTTTAAATAGGCCCTCAGACTGAAAATTTTAGCCACCATGTTTGAGAAACATAGTTGGATCTCTGAAGCCAAGAACACCCTGAGCGAGCCGAAGGCGAGCGAGCCGGGCTCAGGCGGGCTTGGAGCGGGACCCTAGGGCCCCCTCAGGCCTCCGCCGAAGGCGGAGCGGAGCGGGACCCTAGGGCCCCCTGACCCTGTGAAATACAATATCATATAAATAAATAAATCAATTAAAAAAAAAAAAAACTTTTCAGTTGTATCACGTGACAGCTATAGAGACAGCTATAGAGACACCCACAATTGGAATAGGCAGTCTAACCCACACAGCGACCTCTGCTGGCCAGTTGAATTCAGTGTCTTAAATAGGCCTGTACATGTTTATTTTTTTAATTCAAGGTGAAGTAACAAAAAATGGCGGGAATTAGAGCTTTCTTCGCCATCCTTGAGAAGTTTAGTCACTTCATAGGATATGTTATCGTGTTAAACCTGTCTGAAAAACAATCTGTCTCTTTCTCTGAGTTTTTTTTGGGAGAGTTTTCTGACTTGCGCGATCTAAGCTCCGCTCAGTGTGGCAAATAAAAAAAAAAAAAATCTTTCAGCTGTAACACGTGACTTCTACATAGACACCCACAATTGGAATAGGCAGACTAGGCCATAGAGCGACCTCTGTTGGCCATTTGAATTCAGTGCTTTAAATAGGCCCTCAGACTGAAAATTTTAGCCACCATGTTTGAGAAACATAGTTGGATCTCTGAAGCCAAGAACACCCTGAGCGAGCCGAAGGCGAGCGGAGCGAAGCCGGGCTCAGGCGGGCTTGGAGCGGGACCCTAGGGCCCCCTCAGGCCTCCGCCGAAGGCGGAGCGGAGCGGGACCCTAGGGCCCCCTCAGGCCTCCGCCGAAGGCGGAGCGGAGCGGGACCCTAGGGCCCCCTCAGGCCTCCGCCGAAGGCGGAGCGGAGCGGGACCCTAGGGCCCCCTCAGGCCTCCGCCGAAGGCGGAGCGGAGCGGGACCCTAGGGCCCCCTCAGGCCTCCGCCGAAGGCGGAGCGGAGCGGGACCCTAGGGCCCCCTGACCCTGTGAAATACAATATCATATAAATAAATAAATCAATTAAAAAAAAAAAAAACTTTTCAGTTGTATCACGTGACAGCTATAGAGACACCCACAATTGGAATAGGCAGTCAAAGCTACACAGTGACCTCTGCTGGCCAGTTCAATTCAGTGTTTTAAATAGGCCTGTACATGTCTATTCTTTTAATTCATGGTGAATTAACAAAAAATGGCGGGAATTAGAGCTTTCTTCGCCATCCTTGAGAAGTTTAGTCACTTCATAGGATATGTTATCGTGTTAAACCTGTCTGAAAAACAATCTGTCTCTTTCTCTGAGTGTTTTTTGGGAGAGTTTTCTGACTTGCGCGATCTAAGCTCCGCCCAGTGTGGCAAAAAAAAATAAAAATCCTCTCAGCTGTACCACGTGACAGCTATAGAGGTACCCACAATTGGAATAGGCAGTCCAATCCACACAGCGACCTCTGCTGGCCAGTTGAATTCAATGTCTTAAATAGGCCTGTACATGTCTATTCTTTTAATTCATGGTGAATTAACAAAAAAATGGCGGGAATTAGAGCTTTCTTCGCCATCCTTGAGAAGTTTAGTCACTTCATAGGATATGTTATCGTGTTAAACCTGTCTGAAAAACAATCTGTCTCTTTCTCTGAGTGTTTTTTGGGAGAGTTTTCTGACTTGCGCGATCTAAGCTCCGCCCAGTGTGGCAAAAAAAAATAAAAATTCTCTCAGCTGTACCACGTGACAACTATAGAGGCACCCTCAATTGGAATAGGCAGTCCAATCCACACAGCAACCTCTGCTGGCCATTTGAATTCAATGTCTTAAATAGGCCTGTACATGTCTATTCTTTTAATTCATGGTGAATTAACAAAAAATGGCGGGAATTAGAGCTTTCTTCGCCATCCTTGAGAAGTTTAGTCACTTCATAGGATATGTTATCGTGTTAAACCTGTCTGAAAAACAATCTGTCTCTTTCTCTGAGTGTTTTTTGGGAGAGTTTTCTGACTTGCGCGATCTAAGCTCCGCCCAGTGTGGCAAAAAAAAATAAAAATCCTCTCAGCTGTACCACGTGACAGCTATAGAGGTACCCACAATTGGAATAGGCAGTCCAATCCACACAGCGACCTCTGCTGGCCAGTTGAATTCAATGTCTTAAATAGGCCTGTACATGTCTATTCTTTTAATTCATGGTGAATTAACAAAAAAATGGCGGGAATTAGAGCTTTCTTCGCCATCCTTGAGAAGTTTAGTCACTTCATAGGATATGTTATCGTGTTAAACCTGTCTGAAAAACAATCTGTCTCTTTCTCTGAGTGTTTTTTGGGAGAGTTTTCTGACTTGCGCGATCTAAGCTCCGCCCAGTGTGGCAAAAAAAAATAAAAATTCTCTCAGCTGTACCACGTGACAACTATAGAGGCACCCTCAATTGGAATAGGCAGTCCAATCCACACAGCAACCTCTGCTGGCCATTTGAATTCAATGTCTTAAATAGGCCTGTACATGTCTATTCTTTTAATTCATGGTGAATTAACAAAAAAATGGCGGGAATTAGAGCTTTCTTCGCCATCCTTGAGAAGTTTAGTCACTTCATAGGATATGTTATCGTGTTAAACCTGTCCGAAAAACAATCTGTCTCTTTCTCTGAGTGTTTTTTGGGAGAGTTTTCTGATTTGCGCGATCTAAGCTCCGCTCAGTGTGGCAAAAAAAAAAAAAAAAAATCTTTCAGCTGTATCACGTGACTGCTACAGAGACACCCACAATTGGAATAGGCAGTCTAGGCCATAGAGCGACCTCTGTTGGCCATTTGAATTCAGTGCTTTAAATAGGCCCTCAGACTGAAAATTTTAGCCACCATGTTTGAGAAACATAGTTGGATCTCTGAAGCCAAGAACACCCTGAGCGAGCCGAAGGCGAGCGAGCCGGGCTCAGGCGGGCTTGGAGCGGGACCCTAGGGCCCCCTCAGGCCTCCGCCGAAGGCGGAGCGGAGCGGGACCCTAGGGCCCCCTGACCCTGTGAAATACAATATCATATAAATAAATAAATCAATTAAAAAAAAAAAAAACTTTTCAGTTGTATCACGTGACAGCTATAGAGACAGCTATAGAGACACCCACAATTGGAATAGGCAGTCTAACCCACACAGCGACCTCTGCTGGCCAGTTGAATTCAGTGTCTTATATAGGCCTGTACATGTTTATTTTTTTAATTCAAGGTGAAGTAACAAAAAATGGCGGGAATTAGAGCTTTCTTCGCCATCCTTGAGAAGTTTAGTCACTTCATAGGATATGTTATCGTGTTAAACCTGTCTGAAAAACAATCTGTCTCTTTCTCTGAGTTTTTTTTGGGAGAGTTTTCTGACTTGCGCGATCTAAGCTCCGCTCAGTGTGGCAAATAAAAAAAAAAAAAATCTTTCAGCTGTAACACGTGACTTCTACATAGACACCCACAATTGGAATAGGCAGACTAGGCCATAGAGCGACCTCTGTTGGCCATTTGAATTCAGTGCTTTAAATAGGCCCTCAGACTGAAAATTTTAGCCACCATGTTTGAGAAACATAGTTGGATCTCTGAAGCCAAGAACACCCTGAGCGAGCCGAAGGCGAGCGGAGCGAAGCCGGGCTCAGGCGGGCTTGGAGCGGGACCCTAGGGCCCCCTGACCCTGTGAAATACAATATCATATAAATAAATAAATCAATTAAAAAAAAAAAAAACTTTTCAGTTGTATCACGTGACAGCTATAGAGACACCCACAATTGGAATAGGCAGTCAAAGCTACACAGTGACCTCTGCTGGCCAGTTCAATTCAGTGTTTTAAATAGGCCTGTACATGTCTATTCTTTTAATTCATGGTGAATTAACAAAAAATGGCGGGAATTAGAGCTTTCTTCGCCATCCTTGAGAAGTTTAGTCACTTCATAGGATATGTTATCGTGTTAAACCTGTCTGAAAAACAATCTGTCTCTTTCTCTGAGTGTTTTTTGGGAGAGTTTTCTGACTTGCGCGATCTAAGCTCCGCCCAGTGTGGCAAAAAAAAATAAAAATCCTCTCAGCTGTACCACGTGACAGCTATAGAGGTACCCACAATTGGAATAGGCAGTCCAATCCACACAGCGACCTCTGCTGGCCAGTTGAATTCAATGTCTTAAATAGGCCTGTACATGTCTATTCTTTTAATTCATGGTGAATTAACAAAAAAATGGCGGGAATTAGAGCTTTCTTCGCCATCCTTGAGAAGTTTAGTCACTTCATAGGATATGTTATCGTGTTAAACCTGTCTGAAAAACAATCTGTCTCTTTCTCTGAGTGTTTTTTGGGAGAGTTTTCTGACTTGCGCGATCTAAGCTCCGCCCAGTGTGGCAAAAAAAAATAAAAATTCTCTCAGCTGTACCACGTGACAACTATAGAGGCACCCTCAATTGGAATAGGCAGTCCAATCCACACAGCAACCTCTGCTGGCCATTTGAATTCAATGTCTTAAATAGGCCTGTACATGTCTATTCTTTTAATTCATGGTGAATTAACAAAAAAATGGCGGGAATTAGAGCTTTCTTCGCCATCCTTGAGAAGTTTAGTCACTTCATAGGATATGTTATCGTGTTAAACCTGTCCGAAAAACAATCTGTCTCTTTCTCTGAGTGTTTTTTGGGAGAGTTTTCTGATTTGCGCGATCTAAGCTCCGCTCAGTGTGGCAAAAAAAAAAAAAAAAAATCTTTCAGCTGTATCACGTGACTGCTACAGAGACACCCACAATTGGAATAGGCAGTCTAGGCCATAGAGCGACCTCTGTTGGCCATTTGAATTCAGTGCTTTAAATAGGCCCTCAGACTGAAAATTTTAGCCACCATGTTTGAGAAACATAGTTGGATCTCTGAAGCCAAGAACACCCTGAGCGAGCCGAAGGCGAGCGAGCCGGGCTCAGGCGGGCTTGGAGCGGGACCCTAGGGCCCCCTCAGGCCTCCGCCGAAGGCGGAGCGGAGCGGGACCCTAGGGCCCCCTGACCCTGTGAAATACAATATCATATAAATAAATAAATCAATTAAAAAAAAAAAAAACTTTTCAGTTGTATCACGTGACAGCTATAGAGACAGCTATAGAGACACCCACAATTGGAATAGGCAGTCTAACCCACACAGCGACCTCTGCTGGCCAGTTGAATTCAGTGTCTTATATAGGCCTGTACATGTTTATTTTTTTAATTCAAGGTGAAGTAACAAAAAATGGCGGGAATTAGAGCTTTCTTCGCCATCCTTGAGAAGTTTAGTCACTTCATAGGATATGTTATCGTGTTAAACCTGTCTGAAAAACAATCTGTCTCTTTCTCTGAGTTTTTTTTGGGAGAGTTTTCTGACTTGCGCGATCTAAGCTCCGCTCAGTGTGGCAAATAAAAAAAAAAAAAATCTTTCAGCTGTAACACGTGACTTCTACATAGACACCCACAATTGGAATAGGCAGACTAGGCCATAGAGCGACCTCTGTTGGCCATTTGAATTCAGTGCTTTAAATAGGCCCTCAGACTGAAAATTTTAGCCACCATGTTTGAGAAACATAGTTGGATCTCTGAAGCCAAGAACACCCTGAGCGAGCCGAAGGCGAGCGGAGCGAAGCCGGGCTCAGGCGGGCTTGGAGCGGGACCCTAGGGCCCCCTGACCCTGTGAAATACAATATCATATAAATAAATAAATCAATTAAAAAAAAAAAAAACTTTTCAGTTGTATCACGTGACAGCTATAGAGACACCCACAATTGGAATAGGCAGTCAAAGCTACACAGTGACCTCTGCTGGCCAGTTCAATTCAGTGTTTTAAATAGGCCTGTACATGTCTATTCTTTTAATTCATGGTGAATTAACAAAAAATGGCGGGAATTAGAGCTTTCTTCGCCATCCTTGAGAAGTTTAGTCACTTCATAGGATATGTTATCGTGTTAAACCTGTCTGAAAAACAATCTGTCTCTTTCTCTGAGTGTTTTTTGGGAGAGTTTTCTGACTTGCGCGATCTAAGCTCCGCCCAGTGTGGCAAAAAAAAATAAAAATCCTCTCAGCTGTACCACGTGACAGCTATAGAGGTACCCACAATTGGAATAGGCAGTCCAATCCACACAGCGACCTCTGCTGGCCAGTTGAATTCAATGTCTTAAATAGGCCTGTACATGTCTATTCTTTTAATTCATGGTGAATTAACAAAAAAATGGCGGGAATTAGAGCTTTCTTCGCCATCCTTGAGAAGTTTAGTCACTTCATAGGATATGTTATCGTGTTAAACCTGTCTGAAAAACAATCTGTCTCTTTCTCTGAGTGTTTTTTGGGAGAGTTTTCTGACTTGCGCGATCTAAGCTCCGCCCAGTGTGGCAAAAAAAAAAAAAAATTCTCTCAGCTGTACCACGTGACAACTATAGAGGCACCCTCAATTGGAATAGGCAGTCCAATCCACACAGCAACCTCTGCTGGCCATTTGAATTCAATGTCTTAAATAGGCCTGTACATGTCTATTCTTTTAATTCATGGTGAATTAACAAAAAAATGGCGGGAATTAGAGCTTTCTTCGCCATCCTTGAGAAGTTTAGTCACTTCATAGGATATGTTATCGTGTTAAACCTGTCCGAAAAACAATCTGTCTCTTTCTCTGAGTGTTTTTTGGGAGAGTTTTCTGATTTGCGCGATCTAAGCTCCGCTCAGTGTGGCAAAAAAAAAAAAAAAAAATCTTTCAGCTGTATCACGTGACTGCTACAGAGACACCCACAATTGGAATAGGCAGTCTAGGCCATAGAGCGACCTCTGTTGGCCATTTGAATTCAGTGCTTTAAATAGGCCCTCAGACTGAAAATTTTAGCCACCATGTTTGAGAAACATAGTTGGATCTCTGAAGCCAAGAACACCCTGAGCGAGCCGAAGGCGAGCGAGCCGGGCTCAGGCGGGCTTGGAGCGGGACCCTAGGGCCCCCTCAGGCCTCCGCCGAAGGCGGAGCGGAGCGGGACCCTAGGGCCCCCTGACCCTGTGAAATACAATATCATATAAATAAATAAATCAATTAAAAAAAAAAAAAACTTTTCAGTTGTATCACGTGACAGCTATAGAGACACCCACAATTGGAATAGGCAGTCAAAGCTACACAGTGACCTCTGCTGGCCAGTTCAATTCAGTGTTTTAAATAGGCCTGTACATGTCTATTCTTTTAATTCATGGTGAATTAACAAAAAATGGCGGGAATTAGAGCTTTCTTCGCCATCCTTGAGAAGTTTAGTCACTTCATAGGATATGTTATCGTGTTAAACCTGTCTGAAAAACAATCTGTCTCTTTCTCTGAGTGTTTTTTGGGAGAGTTTTCTGACTTGCGCGATCTAAGCTCCGCCCAGTGTGGCAAAAAAAAATAAAAATCCTCTCAGCTGTACCACGTGACAGCTATAGAGGTACCCACAATTGGAATAGGCAGTCCAATCCACACAGCGACCTCTGCTGGCCAGTTGAATTCAATGTCTTAAATAGGCCTGTACATGTCTATTCTTTTAATTCATGGTGAATTAACAAAAAAATGGCGGGAATTAGAGCTTTCTTCGCCATCCTTGAGAAGTTTAGTCACTTCATAGGATATGTTATCGTGTTAAACCTGTCTGAAAAACAATCTGTCTCTTTCTCTGAGTGTTTTTTGGGAGAGTTTTCTGACTTGCGCGATCTAAGCTCCGCCCAGTGTGGCAAAAAAAAATAAAAATTCTCTCAGCTGTACCACGTGACAACTATAGAGGCACCCTCAATTGGAATAGGCAGTCCAATCCACACAGCAACCTCTGCTGGCCATTTGAATTCAATGTCTTAAATAGGCCTGTACATGTCTATTCTTTTAATTCATGGTGAATTAACAAAAAAATGGCGGGAATTAGAGCTTTCTTCGCCATCCTTGAGAAGTTTAGTCACTTCATAGGATATGTTATCGTGTTAAACCTGTCCGAAAAACAATCTGTCTCTTTCTCTGAGTGTTTTTTGGGAGAGTTTTCTGATTTGCGCGATCTAAGCTCCGCTCAGTGTGGCAAAAAAAAAAAAAAAAAATCTTTCAGCTGTATCACGTGACTGCTACAGAGACACCCACAATTGGAATAGGCAGTCTAGGCCATAGAGCGACCTCTGTTGGCCATTTGAATTCAGTGCTTTAAATAGGCCCTCAGACTGAAAATTTTAGCCACCATGTTTGAGAAACATAGTTGGATCTCTGAAGCCAAGAACACCCTGAGCGAGCCGAAGGCGAGCGAGCCGGGCTCAGGCGGGCTTGGAGCGGGACCCTAGGGCCCCCTCAGGCCTCCGCCGAAGGCGGAGCGGAGCGGGACCCTAGGGCCCCCTGACCCTGTGAAATACAATATCATATAAATAAATAAATCAATTAAAAAAAAAAAAAACTTTTCAGTTGTATCACGTGACAGCTATAGAGACAGCTATAGAGACACCCACAATTGGAATAGGCAGTCTAACCCACACAGCGACCTCTGCTGGCCAGTTGAATTCAGTGTCTTATATAGGCCTGTACATGTTTATTTTTTTAATTCAAGGTGAAGTAACAAAAAATGGCGGGAATTAGAGCTTTCTTCGCCATCCTTGAGAAGTTTAGTCACTTCATAGGATATGTTATCGTGTTAAACCTGTCTGAAAAACAATCTGTCTCTTTCTCTGAGTTTTTTTTGGGAGAGTTTTCTGACTTGCGCGATCTAAGCTCCGCTCAGTGTGGCAAATAAAAAAAAAAAAAATCTTTCAGCTGTAACACGTGACTTCTACATAGACACCCACAATTGGAATAGGCAGACTAGGCCATAGAGCGACCTCTGTTGGCCATTTGAATTCAGTGCTTTAAATAGGCCCTCAGACTGAAAATTTTAGCCACCATGTTTGAGAAACATAGTTGGATCTCTGAAGCCAAGAACACCCTGAGCGAGCCGAAGGCGAGCGGAGCGAAGCCGGGCTCAGGCGGGCTTGGAGCGGGACCCTAGGGCCCCCTGACCCTGTGAAATACAATATCATATAAATAAATAAATCAATTAAAAAAAAAAAAAACTTTTCAGTTGTATCACGTGACAGCTATAGAGACACCCACAATTGGAATAGGCAGTCAAAGCTACACAGTGACCTCTGCTGGCCAGTTCAATTCAGTGTTTTAAATAGGCCTGTACATGTCTATTCTTTTAATTCATGGTGAATTAACAAAAAATGGCGGGAATTAGAGCTTTCTTCGCCATCCTTGAGAAGTTTAGTCACTTCATAGGATATGTTATCGTGTTAAACCTGTCTGAAAAACAATCTGTCTCTTTCTCTGAGTGTTTTTTGGGAGAGTTTTCTGACTTGCGCGATCTAAGCTCCGCCCAGTGTGGCAAAAAAAAATAAAAATCCTCTCAGCTGTACCACGTGACAGCTATAGAGGTACCCACAATTGGAATAGGCAGTCCAATCCACACAGCGACCTCTGCTGGCCAGTTGAATTCAATGTCTTAAATAGGCCTGTACATGTCTATTCTTTTAATTCATGGTGAATTAACAAAAAAATGGCGGGAATTAGAGCTTTCTTCGCCATCCTTGAGAAGTTTAGTCACTTCATAGGATATGTTATCGTGTTAAACCTGTCTGAAAAACAATCTGTCTCTTTCTCTGAGTGTTTTTTGGGAGAGTTTTCTGACTTGCGCGATCTAAGCTCCGCCCAGTGTGGCAAAAAAAAATAAAAATTCTCTCAGCTGTACCACGTGACAACTATAGAGGCACCCTCAATTGGAATAGGCAGTCCAATCCACACAGCAACCTCTGCTGGCCATTTGAATTCAATGTCTTAAATAGGCCTGTACATGTCTATTCTTTTAATTCATGGTGAATTAACAAAAAAATGGCGGGAATTAGAGCTTTCTTCGCCATCCTTGAGAAGTTTAGTCACTTCATAGGATATGTTATCGTGTTAAACCTGTCCGAAAAACAATCTGTCTCTTTCTCTGAGTGTTTTTTGGGAGAGTTTTCTGATTTGCGCGATCTAAGCTCCGCTCAGTGTGGCAAAAAAAAAAAAAAAAAATCTTTCAGCTGTATCACGTGACTGCTACAGAGACACCCACAATTGGAATAGGCAGTCTAGGCCATAGAGCGACCTCTGTTGGCCATTTGAATTCAGTGCTTTAAATAGGCCCTCAGACTGAAAATTTTAGCCACCATGTTTGAGAAACATAGTTGGATCTCTGAAGCCAAGAACACCCTGAGCGAGCCGAAGGCGAGCGAGCCGGGCTCAGGCGGGCTTGGAGCGGGACCCTAGGGCCCCCTCAGGCCTCCGCCGAAGGCGGAGCGGAGCGGGACCCTAGGGCCCCCTGACCCTGTGAAATACAATATCATATAAATAAATAAATCAATTAAAAAAAAAAAAAACTTTTCAGTTGTATCACGTGACAGCTATAGAGACAGCTATAGAGACACCCACAATTGGAATAGGCAGTCTAACCCACACAGCGACCTCTGCTGGCCAGTTGAATTCAGTGTCTTATATAGGCCTGTACATGTTTATTTTTTTAATTCAAGGTGAAGTAACAAAAAATGGCGGGAATTAGAGCTTTCTTCGCCATCCTTGAGAAGTTTAGTCACTTCATAGGATATGTTATCGTGTTAAACCTGTCTGAAAAACAATCTGTCTCTTTCTCTGAGTTTTTTTTGGGAGAGTTTTCTGACTTGCGCGATCTAAGCTCCGCTCAGTGTGGCAAATAAAAAAAAAAAAAATCTTTCAGCTGTAACACGTGACTTCTACATAGACACCCACAATTGGAATAGGCAGACTAGGCCATAGAGCGACCTCTGTTGGCCATTTGAATTCAGTGCTTTAAATAGGCCCTCAGACTGAAAATTTTAGCCACCATGTTTGAGAAACATAGTTGGATCTCTGAAGCCAAGAACACCCTGAGCGAGCCGAAGGCGAGCGGAGCGAAGCCGGGCTCAGGCGGGCTTGGAGCGGGACCCTAGGGCCCCCTGACCCTGTGAAATACAATATCATATAAATAAATAAATCAATTAAAAAAAAAAAAAACTTTTCAGTTGTATCACGTGACAGCTATAGAGACACCCACAATTGGAATAGGCAGTCAAAGCTACACAGTGACCTCTGCTGGCCAGTTCAATTCAGTGTTTTAAATAGGCCTGTACATGTCTATTCTTTTAATTCATGGTGAATTAACAAAAAATGGCGGGAATTAGAGCTTTCTTCGCCATCCTTGAGAAGTTTAGTCACTTCATAGGATATGTTATCGTGTTAAACCTGTCTGAAAAACAATCTGTCTCTTTCTCTGAGTGTTTTTTGGGAGAGTTTTCTGACTTGCGCGATCTAAGCTCCGCCCAGTGTGGCAAAAAAAAATAAAAATCCTCTCAGCTGTACCACGTGACAGCTATAGAGGTACCCACAATTGGAATAGGCAGTCCAATCCACACAGCGACCTCTGCTGGCCAGTTGAATTCAATGTCTTAAATAGGCCTGTACATGTCTATTCTTTTAATTCATGGTGAATTAACAAAAAAATGGCGGGAATTAGAGCTTTCTTCGCCATCCTTGAGAAGTTTAGTCACTTCATAGGATATGTTATCGTGTTAAACCTGTCTGAAAAACAATCTGTCTCTTTCTCTGAGTGTTTTTTGGGAGAGTTTTCTGACTTGCGCGATCTAAGCTCCGCCCAGTGTGGCAAAAAAAAATAAAAATTCTCTCAGCTGTACCACGTGACAACTATAGAGGCACCCTCAATTGGAATAGGCAGTCCAATCCACACAGCAACCTCTGCTGGCCATTTGAATTCAATGTCTTAAATAGGCCTGTACATGTCTATTCTTTTAATTCATGGTGAATTAACAAAAAAATGGCGGGAATTAGAGCTTTCTTCGCCATCCTTGAGAAGTTTAGTCACTTCATAGGATATGTTATCGTGTTAAACCTGTCCGAAAAACAATCTGTCTCTTTCTCTGAGTGTTTTTTGGGAGAGTTTTCTGATTTGCGCGATCTAAGCTCCGCTCAGTGTGGCAAAAAAAAAAAAAAAAAATCTTTCAGCTGTATCACGTGACTGCTACAGAGACACCCACAATTGGAATAGGCAGTCTAGGCCATAGAGCGACCTCTGTTGGCCATTTGAATTCAGTGCTTTAAATAGGCCCTCAGACTGAAAATTTTAGCCACCATGTTTGAGAAACATAGTTGGATCTCTGAAGCCAAGAACACCCTGAGCGAGCCGAAGGCGAGCGAGCCGGGCTCAGGCGGGCTTGGAGCGGGACCCTAGGGCCCCCTCAGGCCTCCGCCGAAGGCGGAGCGGAGCGGGACCCTAGGGCCCCCTGACCCTGTGAAATACAATATCATATAAATAAATAAATCAATTAAAAAAAAAAAAAACTTTTCAGTTGTATCACGTGACAGCTATAGAGACAGCTATAGAGACACCCACAATTGGAATAGGCAGTCTAACCCACACAGCGACCTCTGCTGGCCAGTTGAATTCAGTGTTTTAAATAGGCCTGTACATGTCTATTCTTTTAATTCATGGTGAATTAACAAAAAATGGCGGGAATTAGAGCTTTCTTCGCCATCCTTGAGAAGTTTAGTCACTTCATAGGATATGTTATCATGTTAAACCTGTCCGAAAAACAATCTGTCTCTTTCTCTGAGTGTTTTTTGGGAGAGTTTTCTGACTTGCGCGATCTAAGCTCCGCTCAGTGTGGCAAATAAAAAAAAAAAAAATCTTTCAGCTGTAACATGTGACTTCTACATAGACACCCACAATTGGAATAGGCAGACTAGGCCATAGAGCGACCTCTGTTGGCCATTTGAATTCAGTGCTTTAAATAGGCCCTCAGACTGAAAATTTTAGCCACCATGTTTGAGAAACATAGTTGGATCTCTGAAGCCAAGAACACCCTGAGCGAGCCGAAGGCGAGCGGAGCGAAGCCGGGCTCAGGCGGGCTTGGAGCGGGACCCTGTGAAATACAATATCATATAAATAAATAAATCAATTAAAAAAAAAAAAAACTTTTCAGTTTTAACACGTGACAGCTATAGAGACACCCACAATTGGAATAGGCAGTCAAAGCTACACAGCGACCTCTGCTGGCCAGTTGAATTCAGCGTCTTAAATAGGCCTGTACATGTTTATTTTTTTAATTCAAGGTGAAGTAACAAAAAATGGCGGGAATTAGAGCTTTCTTCGCCATCCTTGAGAAGTTTAGTCACTTCATAGGATATGTTATCGTGTTAAACCTGTCTGAAAAACAATCTGTCTCTTTCTCTGAGTTTTTTTTGGGAGAGTTTTCTGACTTGCCCAATCTAAGCTCCGCCCAGTGTGGCAAAAAAAAAAAAAAATACTCTCAGCTGTACCACGTGACAGCTATAGAGGCACCTACAATTGGAATAGGCAGTCTAATCCACACAGCGACCTCTGCTGGCCAGTTGAATTCAATGTCTTAAATAGGCCTGTACATGTCTATTCTTTTAATTCATGGTGAATTAACAAAAAAATGGCGGGAATTAGAGCTTTCTTCGCCATCCTTGAGAAGTTTAGTCACTTCATAGGATATGTTATCGTGTTAAACCTGTCCGAAAAACAATCTGTCTCTTTCTCTGAGTGTTTTTTGGGAGAGTTTTCTGACTCACGCGATCTAAGCTCCGCCCAGTGTGGCAAAAAAAAAAAAAAATCCTCTCAGCTGTACCACGTGACAGCTATAGAGGCACCCACAATTGGAATAGGCAGTCCAATCCACACAGCGACCTCTGCTGGCCAGTTGAATTCAATGTCTTAAATAGGCCTGTACATGTCTATTCTTTTAATTCATGGTGAATTAACAAAAAAATGGCGGGAATTAGAGCTTTCTTCGCCATCCTTGAGAAGTTTAGTCACTTCATAGGATATGTTATTGTGTTAAACCTGTCTGAAAAACAATCTGTCTCTTTCTCTGAGTGTTTTTTGGGAGAGTTTTCTGACTTGCGCGATCTAAGCTCCGCCCAGTGTGGCAAAAAAAAATAAAAATCCTCTCAGCTGTACCACGTGACAACTATAGAGGCACCCTCAATTGGAATAGGCAGTCCAATCCACACAGCAACCTCTGCTGGCCATTTGAATTCAATGTCTTAAATAGGCCTGTACATGTCTATTCTTTTAATTCATGGTGAATTAACAAAAAAATGGCGGGAATTAGAGCTTTCTTCGCCATCCTTGAGAAGTTTAGTCACTTCATAGGATATGTTATCGTGTTAAACCTGTCCGAAAAACAATCTGTCTCTTTCTCTGAGTGTTTTTTGGGAGAGTTTTCTGATTTGCGCGATCTAAGCTCCGCTCAGTGTGGCAAAAAAAAAAAAAAAAAATCTTTCAGCTGTATCACGTGACTGCTACAGAGACACCCACAATTGGAATAGGCAGTCTAGGCCATAGAGCGACCTCTGTTGGCCATTTGAATTCAGTGCTTTAAATAGGCCCTCAGACTGAAAATTTTAGCCACCATGTTTGAGAAACATAGTTGGATCTCTGAAGCCAAGAACACCCTGAGCGAGCCGAAGGCGAGCGAGCTGGGCTCAGGCGGGCTTGGAGCGGGACCCTAGGGCCCCCTCAGGCCTCCGCCGAAGGCGGAGCGGAGCGGGACCCTAGGGCCCCCTGACCCTGTGAAATACAATATCATATAAATAAATAAATCAATTAAAAAAAAAAAAAACTTTTCAGTTGTGTCACGTGACAGCTATAGAGACAGCTATAGAGACACCCACAATTGGAATAGGCAGTCTAACCCACACAGCAACCTCTGCTGGTCAGTTGAATTCAGTGTCTTAAATAGGCCTGTAAATGTTTATTTTTTTAATTCAAGGTGAAGTAACAAAAAATGGCGGGAATTAGAGCTTTCTTCGCCATCCTTGAGAAGTTTAGTCACTTCATAGGATATGTTATCGTGTTAAACCTGTCTGAAAAACAATCTGTCTCTTTCTCTGAGTTTTTTTTGGGAGAGTTTTCTGACTTGCCCAATCTAAGCTCCGCCCAGTGTGGCAAAAAAAAAAAAAAAATACTCTCAGCTGTACCACGTGACAGCTATAGAGGCACCCACAATTGGAATAGGCAGTCTAATCCACACAGCGACCTCTGCTGGTCAGTTTAATTCAATGTCTTAAATAGGCCTGTACATGTCTATTCTTTTAATTCATGGTGAATTAACAAAAAAATGGCGGGAATTAGAGCTTTCTTCGCCATCCTTGAGAAGTTTAGTCACTTCATAGGATATGTTATCGTGTTAAACCTGTCTGAAAAACAATCTGTCTCTTTCTCTGAGTGTTTTTTGGGAGAGTTTTCTGACTTGCGCGATCTAAGCTCCGCCCAGTGTGGCAAAAAAAAAAAAAAAAATCCTCTCAGCTGTACCACGTGAAAGCTATAGAGGCACCCTCAATTGGAATAGGCAGCCTAATCCACACAGCGACCTCTGCTGGCCAGTTGAATTCAGTGTCTTAAATAGGCCTGTACATGTCTATTCTTTTAATTCATGGTGAATTAACAAAAAATGGCGGGAATTAGAGCTTTCTTCGCCATCCTTGAGAAGTTTAGTCACTTCATAGGATATGTTATCATGTTAAACCTGTCCGAAAAACAATCTGTCTCTTTCTCTGAGTGTTTTTTGGGAGAGTTTTCTGACTTGCGCGATCTAAGCTCCGCTCAGTGTGGCAAATAAAAAAAAAAAAAATCTTTCAGCTGTAACACGTGACTTCTACATAGACACCCACAATTGGAATAGGCAGACTAGGCCATAGAGCGACCTCTGTTGGCCATTTGAATTCAGTGCTTTAAATAGGCCCTCAGACTGAAAATTTTAGCCACCATGTTTGAGAAACATAGTTGGATCTCTGAAGCCAAGAACACCCTGAGCGAGCCGAAGGCGAGCGGAGCGAAGCCGGGCTCAGGCGGAGCGCTGAGGGGACCCTAGGGCCCCCTGACCCTGTGAAATACAATATCATATAAATAAATAAATCAATTAAAAAAAAAAAAAACTTTTCAGTTGTATCACGTGACAGCTATAGAGGCACCCACAATTGGAATAGGCAGTCAAAGCAACACAGTGACCTCTGCTGGCCAGTTGAATTCAGTGTTTTAAATAGGCCTGTACATGTCTATTCTTTTAATTCATGGTGAATTAACAAAAAATGGCGGGAATTAGAGCTTTCTTCGCCATCCTTGAGAGGTTTAGTCACTTCATAGGATATGTTATCATGTTAAACCTGTCCGAAAAACAATCTGTCTCTTTCTCTGAGTGTTTTTTGGGAGAGTTTTCTGACTTACGCGATCTAAGCTCCGCCCAGTGTGGCAAAAAAAAAAAAAAATCCTCTCAGCTGTACCACGTGACAGCTATAGAGGCACCCACAATTGGAATAGGCAGTCCAATCCACACAGCGACCTCTGCTGGCCAGTTGAATTCAATGTCTTAAATAGGCCTGTACATGTCTATTCTTTTAATTCATGGTGAATTAACAAAAAAATGGCGGGAATTAGAGCTTTCTTCGCCATCCTTGAGAAGTTTAGTCACTTCATAGGATATGTTATCGTGTTAAACCTGTCTGAAAAACAATCTGTCTCTTTCTCTGAGTGTTTTTTGGGAGAGTTTTCTGACTTGCGCGATCTAAGCTCCGCCCAGTGTGGCAAAAAAAAATAAAAATCCTCTCAGCTGTACCACGTGACAACTATAGAGGCACCCTCAATTGGAATAGGCAGTCCAATCCACACAGCAACCTCTGCTGGCCATTTGAATTCAATGTCTTAAATAGGCCTGTACATGTCTATTCTTTTAATTCATGGTGAATTAACAAAAAAATGGCGGGAATTAGAGCTTTCTTCGCCATCCTTGAGAAGTTTAGTCACTTCATAGGATATGTTATCGTGTTAAACCTGTCCGAAAAACAATCTGTCTCTTTCTCTGAGTGTTTTTTGGGAGAGTTTTCTGATTTGCGCGATCTAAGCTCCGCTCAGTGTGGCAAAAAAAAAAAAAAAAAAATCTTTCAGCTGTATCACGTGACTGCTACAGAGACACCCACAATTGGAATAGGCAGTCTAGGCCATAGAGCGACCTCTGTTGGCCATTTGAATTCAGTGCTTTAAATAGGCCCTCAGACTGAAAATTTTAGCCACCATGTTTGAGAAACATAGTTGGATCTCTGAAGCCAAGAACACCCTGAGCGAGCCGAAGGCGAGCGAGCCGGGCTCAGGCGGGCTTGGAGCGGGACCCTAGGGCCCCCTCAGGCCTCCGCCGAAGGCGGAGCGGAGCGGGACCCTAGGGCCCCCTGACCCTGTGAAATACAATATCATATAAATAAATAAATCAATTAAAAAAAAAAAAAACTTTTCAGTTGTATCACGTGACAGCTATAGAGACACCCACAATTGGAATAGGCAGTTAAAGCTACACAGTGACCTCTGCTGGCCAGTTGAATTCAGTGGTTTAAATAGGCCTGTACATGTCTATTCTTTTAATTCATGGTGAATTAACAAAAAATGGCGGGAATTAGAGCTTTCTTCGCCATCCTTGAGAAGTTTAGTCACTTCATAGGATATGTTATCATGTTAAACCTGTCCGAAAAACAATCTGTCTCTTTCTCTGAGTGTTCTTTGGGAGAGTTTTCTGACTTACGCGATCTAAGCTCCGCCCAGTGTGGCAAAAAAAAAATAAAAAATCTTCTCAGCTGTACCACGTGACAGCTATTGAGGCACCCACAATTGGAATAGGCAGTCTAATCCACACAGCGACCTCTGCTGGCCAGTTGAATTCAATGTCTTAAATGGGCCTGTACATGTCTATTCTTTTAATTCATGGTGAATTAACAAAAAAAGGGCGGGAATTAGAGCTTTCTTCGCCATCCTTGAGAAGTTTAGTCACTTCATAGGATATGTTATCGTGTTAAACCTGTCTGAAAAACAATCTGTCTCTTTCTCTGAGTGTTTTTTGGGAGAGTTTTCTGACTTGCGCGATCTAAGCTCCGCCCAGTGTGGCAAAAAAAAATAAAAATCCTCTCAGCTGTACCACGTGACAGCTATAGAGGTACCCACAATTGGAATAGGCAGTCCAATCCACACAGCGACCTCTGCTGGCCAGTTGAATTCAATGTCTTAAATAGGCCTGTACATGTCTATTCTTTTAATTCATGGTGAATTAACAAAAAAATGGCGGGAATTAGAGCTTTCTTCGCCATCCTTGAGAAGTTTAGTCACTTCATAGGATATGTTATCGTGTTAAACCTGTCTGAAAAACAATCTGTCTCTTTCTCTGAGTGTTTTTTGGGAGAGTTTTCTGACTTGCGCGATCTAAGCTCCGCCCAGTGTGGCAAAAAAAAATAAAAATCCTCTCAGCTGTACCACGTGACAACTATAGAGGCACCCTCAATTGGAATAGGCAGTCCAATCCACACAGCAACCTCTGCTGGCCATTTGAATTCAATGTCTTAAATAGGCCTGTACATGTCTATTCTTTTAATTCATGGTGAATTAACAAAAAAATGGCGGGAATTAGAGCTTTCTTCGCCATCCTTGAGAAGTTTAGTCACTTCATAGGATATGTTATCGTGTTAAACCTGTCCGAAAAACAATCTGTCTCTTTCTCTGAGTGTTTTTTGGGAGAGTTTTCTGATTTGCGCGATCTAAGCTCCGCTCAGTGTGGCAAAAAAAAAAAAAAAAAATCTTTCAGCTGTATCACGTGACTGCTACAGAGACACCCACAATTGGAATAGGCAGTCTAGGCCATAGAGCGACCTCTGTTGGCCATTTGAATTCAGTGCTTTAAATAGGCCCTCAGACTGAAAATTTTAGCCACCATGTTTGAGAAACATAGTTGGATCTCTGAAGCCAAGAACACCCTGAGCGAGCCGAAGGCGAGCGAGCCGGGCTCAGGCGGGCTTGGAGCGGGACCCTAGGGCCCCCTCAGGCCTCCGCCGAAGGCGGAGCGGAGCGGGACCCTAGGGCCCCCTGACCCTGTGAAATACAATATCATATAAATAAATAAATCAATTAAAAAAAAAAAAAACTTTTCAGTTGTATCACGTGACAGCTATAGAGACACCCACAATTGGAATAGGCAGTCAAAGCTACACAGTGACCTCTGCTGGCCAGTTCAATTCAGTGTTTTAAATAGGCCTGTACATGTCTATTCTTTTAATTCATGGTGAATTAACAAAAAATGGCGGGAATTAGAGCTTTCTTCGCCATCCTTGAGAAGTTTAGTCACTTCATAGGATATGTTATCGTGTTAAACCTGTCTGAAAAACAATCTGTCTCTTTCTCTGAGTGTTTTTTGGGAGAGTTTTCTGACTTGCGCGATCTAAGCTCCGCCCAGTGTGGCAAAAAAAAATAAAAATCCTCTCAGCTGTACCACGTGACAGCTATAGAGGTACCCACAATTGGAATAGGCAGTCCAATCCACACAGCGACCTCTGCTGGCCAGTTGAATTCAATGTCTTAAATAGGCCTGTACATGTCTATTCTTTTAATTCATGGTGAATTAACAAAAAAATGGCGGGAATTAGAGCTTTCTTCGCCATCCTTGAGAAGTTTAGTCACTTCATAGGATATGTTATCGTGTTAAACCTGTCTGAAAAACAATCTGTCTCTTTCTCTGAGTGTTTTTTGGGAGAGTTTTCTGACTTGCGCGATCTAAGCTCCGCCCAGTGTGGCAAAAAAAAATAAAAATTCTCTCAGCTGTACCACGTGACAACTATAGAGGCACCCTCAATTGGAATAGGCTGTCCAATCCACACAGCAACCTCTGCTGGCCATTTGAATTCAATGTCTTAAATAGGCCTGTACATGTCTATTCTTTTAATTCATGGTGAATTAACAAAAAAATGGCGGGAATTAGAGCTTTCTTCGCCATCCTTGAGAAGTTTAGTCACTTCATAGGATATGTTATCGTGTTAAACCTGTCCGAAAAACAATCTGTCTCTTTCTCTGAGTGTTTTTTGGGAGAGTTTTCTGATTTGCGCGATCTAAGCTCCGCTCAGTGTGGCAAAAAAAAAAAAAAAAAATCTTTCAGCTGTATCACGTGACTGCTACAGAGACACCCACAATTGGAATAGGCAGTCTAGGCCATAGAGCGACCTCTGTTGGCCATTTGAATTCAGTGCTTTAAATAGGCCCTCAGACTGAAAATTTTAGCCACCATGTTTGAGAAACATAGTTGGATCTCTGAAGCCAAGAACACCCTGAGCGAGCCGAAGGCGAGCGAGCCGGGCTCAGGCGGGCTTGGAGCGGGACCCTAGGGCCCCCTCAGGCCTCCGCCGAAGGCGGAGCGGAGCGGGACCCTAGGGCCCCCTGACCCTGTGAAATACAATATCATATAAATAAATAAATCAATTAAAAAAAAAAAAAACTTTTCAGTTGTATCACGTGACAGCTATAGAGACAGCTATAGAGACACCCACAATTGGAATAGGCAGTCTAACCCACACAGCGACCTCTGCTGGCCAGTTGAATTCAGTGTCTTATATAGGCCTGTACATGTTTATTTTTTTAATTCAAGGTGAAGTAACAAAAAATGGCGGGAATTAGAGCTTTCTTCGCCATCCTTGAGAAGTTTAGTCACTTGATAGGATATGTTATCGTGTTAAACCTGTCTGAAAAACAATCTGTCTCTTTCTCTGAGTTTTTTTTGGGAGAGTTTTCTGACTTGCGCGATCTAAGCTCCGCTCAGTGTGGCAAATAAAAAAAAAAAAAATCTTTCAGCTGTAACACGTGACTTCTACATAGACACCCACAATTGGAATAGGCAGACTAGGCCATAGAGCGACCTCTGTTGGCCATTTGAATTCAGTGCTTTAAATAGGCCCTCAGACTGAAAATTTTAGCCACCATGTTTGAGAAACATAGTTGGATCTCTGAAGCCAAGAACACCCTGAGCGAGCCGAAGGCGAGCGGAGCGAAGCCGGGCTCAGGCGGGCTTGGAGCGGGACCCTGTGAAATACAATATCATATAAATAAATAAATCAATTAAAAAAAAAAAAAACTTTTCAGTTTTAACACGTGACAGCTATAGAGACACCCACAATTGGAATAGGCAGTCAAAGCTACACAGCGACCTCTGCTGGCCAGTTGAATTCAGCGTCTTAAATAGGCCTGTACATGTTTATTTTTTTAATTCAAGGTGAAGTAACAAAAAATGGCGGGAATTAGAGCTTTCTTCGCCATCCTTGAGAAGTTTAGTCACTTCATAGGATATGTTATCGTGTTAAACCTGTCTGAAAAACAATCTGTCTCTTTCTCTGAGTTTTTTTTGGGAGAGTTTTCTGACTTGCCCAATCTAAGCTCCGCCCAGTGTGGCAAAAAAAAAAAAAAATACTCTCAGCTGTACCACGTGACAGCTATAGAGGCACCTACAATTGGAATAGGCAGTCTAATCCACACAGCGACCTCTGCTGGCCAGTTGAATTCAATGTCTTAAATAGGCCTGTACATGTCTATTCTTTTAATTCATGGTGAATTAACAAAAAAATGGCGGGAATTAGAGCTTTCTTCGCCATCCTTGAGAAGTTTAGTCACTTCATAGGATATGTTATCGTGTTAAACCTGTCCGAAAAACAATCTGTCTCTTTCTCTGAGTGTTTTTTGGGAGAGTTTTCTGACTTACGCGATCTAAGCTCCGCCCAGTGTGGCAAAAAAAAAAAAAAATCCTCTCAGCTGTACCACGTGACAGCTATAGAGGCACCCACAATTGGAATAGGCAGTCCAATCCACACAGCGACCTCTGCTGGCCAGTTGAATTCAATGTCTTAAATAGGCCTGTACATGTCTATTCTTTTAATTCATGGTGAATTAACAAAAAAATGGCGGGAATTAGAGCTTTCTTCGCCATCCTTGAGAAGTTTAGTCACTTCATAGGATATGTTATCGTGTTAAACCTGTCTGAAAAACAATCTGTCTCTTTCTCTGAGTGTTTTTTGGGAGAGTTTTCTGACTTGCGCGATCTAAGCTCCGCCCAGTGTGGCAAAAAAAAATAAAAATCCTCTCAGCTGTACCACGTGACAGCTATAGAGGTACCCACAATTGGAATAGGCAGTCCAATCCACACAGCGACCTCTGCTGGCCAGTTGAATTCAATGTCTTAAATAGGCCTGTACATGTCTATTCTTTTAATTCATGGTGAATTAACAAAAAAATGGCGGGAATTAGAGCTTTCTTCGCCATCCTTGAGAAGTTTAGTCACTTCATAGGATATGTTATCGTGTTAAACCTGTCTGAAAAACAATCTGTCTCTTTCTCTGAGTGTTTTTTGGGAGAGTTTTCTGACTTGCGCGATCTAAGCTCCGCCCAGTGTGGCAAAAAAAAATAAAAATCCTCTCAGCTGTACCACGTGACAACTATAGAGGCACCCTCAATTGGAATAGGCAGTCCAATCCACACAGCAACCTCTGCTGGCCATTTGAATTCAATGTCTTAAATAGGCCTGTACATGTCTATTCTTTTAATTCATGGTGAATTAACAAAAAAATGGCGGGAATTAGAGCTTTCTTCGCCATCCTTGAGAAGTTTAGTCACTTCATAGGATATGTTATCGTGTTAAACCTGTCCGAAAAACAATCTGTCTCTTTCTCTGAGTGTTTTTTGGGAGAGTTTTCTGATTTGCGCGATCTAAGCTCCGCTCAGTGTGGCAAAAAAAAAAAAAAAAAATCTTTCAGCTGTATCACGTGACTGCTACAGAGACACCCACAATTGGAACAGGCAGTCTAGGCCATAGAGCGACCTCTGTTGGCCATTTGAATTCAGTGCTTTAAATAGGCCCTCAGACTGAAAATTTTAGCCACCATGTTTGAGAAACATAGTTGGATCTCTGAAGCCAAGAACACCCTGAGCGAGCCGAAGGCGAGCGAGCCGGGCTCAGGCGGGCTTGGAGCGGGACCCTAGGGCCCCCTCAGGCCTCCGCCGAAGGCGGAGCGGAGCGGGACCCTAGGGCCCCCTGACCCTGTGAAATACAATATCATATAAATAAATAAATCAATTAAAAAAAAAAAAAACTTTTCAGTTGTATCACGTGACAGCTATAGAGACACCCACAATTGGAATAGGCAGTCAAAGCTACACAGTGACCTCTGCTGGCCAGTTCAATTCAGTGTTTTAAATAGGCCTGTACATGTCTATTCTTTTAATTCATGGTGAATTAACAAAAAATGGCGGGAATTAGAGCTTTCTTCGCCATCCTTGAGAAGTTTAGTCACTTCATAGGATATGTTATCGTGTTAAACCTGTCTGAAAAACAATCTGTCTCTTTCTCTGAGTGTTTTTTGGGAGAGTTTTCTGACTTGCGCGATCTAAGCTCCGCCCAGTGTGGCAAAAAAAAATAAAAATCCTCTCAGCTGTACCACGTGACAGCTATAGAGGTACCCACAATTGGAATAGGCAGTCCAATCCACACAGCGACCTCTGCTGGCCAGTTGAATTCAATGTCTTAAATAGGCCTGTACATGTCTATTCTTTTAATTCATGGTGAATTAACAAAAAAATGGCGGGAATTAGAGCTTTCTTCGCCATCCTTGAGAAGTTTAGTCACTTCATAGGATATGTTATCGTGTTAAACCTGTCTGAAAAACAATCTGTCTCTTTCTCTGAGTGTTTTTTGGGAGAGTTTTCTGACTTGCGCGATCTAAGCTCCGCCCAGTGTGGCAAAAAAAAATAAAAATTCTCTCAGCTGTACCACGTGACAACTATAGAGGCACCCTCAATTGGAATAGGCTGTCCAATCCACACAGCAACCTCTGCTGGCCATTTGAATTCAATGTCTTAAATAGGCCTGTACATGTCTATTCTTTTAATTCATGGTGAATTAACAAAAAAATGGCGGGAATTAGAGCTTTCTTCGCCATCCTTGAGAAGTTTAGTCACTTCATAGGATATGTTATCGTGTTAAACCTGTCCGAAAAACAATCTGTCTCTTTCTCTGAGTGTTTTTTGGGAGAGTTTTCTGATTTGCGCGATCTAAGCTCCGCTCAGTGTGGCAAAAAAAAAAAAAAAAAATCTTTCAGCTGTATCACGTGACTGCTACAGAGACACCCACAATTGGAATAGGCAGTCTAGGCCATAGAGCGACCTCTGTTGGCCATTTGAATTCAGTGCTTTAAATAGGCCCTCAGACTGAAAATTTTAGCCACCATGTTTGAGAAACATAGTTGGATCTCTGAAGCCAAGAACACCCTGAGCGAGCCGAAGGCGAGCGAGCCGGGCTCAGGCGGGCTTGGAGCGGGACCCTAGGGCCCCCTCAGGCCTCCGCCGAAGGCGGAGCGGAGCGGGACCCTAGGGCCCCCTGACCCTGTGAAATACAATATCATATAAATAAATAAATCAATTAAAAAAAAAAAAAACTTTTCAGTTGTATCACGTGACAGCTATAGAGACAGCTATAGAGACACCCACAATTGGAATAGGCAGTCTAACCCACACAGCGACCTCTGCTGGCCAGTTGAATTCAGTGTCTTATATAGGCCTGTACATGTTTATTTTTTTAATTCAAGGTGAAGTAACAAAAAATGGCGGGAATTAGAGCTTTCTTCGCCATCCTTGAGAAGTTTAGTCACTTGATAGGATATGTTATCGTGTTAAACCTGTCTGAAAAACAATCTGTCTCTTTCTCTGAGTTTTTTTTGGGAGAGTTTTCTGACTTGCGCGATCTAAGCTCCGCTCAGTGTGGCAAATAAAAAAAAAAAAAATCTTTCAGCTGTAACACGTGACTTCTACATAGACACCCACAATTGGAATAGGCAGACTAGGCCATAGAGCGACCTCTGTTGGCCATTTGAATTCAGTGCTTTAAATAGGCCCTCAGACTGAAAATTTTAGCCACCATGTTTGAGAAACATAGTTGGATCTCTGAAGCCAAGAACACCCTGAGCGAGCCGAAGGCGAGCGGAGCGAAGCCGGGCTCAGGCGGGCTTGGAGCGGGACCCTAGGGCCCCCTCAGGCCTCCGCCGAAGGCGGAGCGGAGCGGGACCCTAGGGCCCCCTCAGGCCTCCGCCGAAGGCGGAGCGGAGCGGGACCCTAGGGCCCCCTCAGGCCTCCGCCGAAGGCGGAGCGGAGCGGGACCCTAGGGCCCCCTCAGGCCTCCGCCGAAGGCGGAGCGGAGCGGGACCCTAGGGCCCCCTCAGGCCTCCGCCGAAGGCGGAGCGGAGCGGGACCCTAGGGCCCCCTGACCCTGTGAAATACAATATCATATAAATAAATAAATCAATTAAAAAAAAAAAAAACTTTTCAGTTGTATCACGTGACAGCTATAGAGACACCCACAATTGGAATAGGCAGTCAAAGCTACACAGTGACCTCTGCTGGCCAGTTCAATTCAGTGTTTTAAATAGGCCTGTACATGTCTATTCTTTTAATTCATGGTGAATTAACAAAAAATGGCGGGAATTAGAGCTTTCTTCGCCATCCTTGAGAAGTTTAGTCACTTCATAGGATATGTTATCGTGTTAAACCTGTCTGAAAAACAATCTGTCTCTTTCTCTGAGTGTTTTTTGGGAGAGTTTTCTGACTTGCGCGATCTAAGCTCCGCCCAGTGTGGCAAAAAAAAATAAAAATCCTCTCAGCTGTACCACGTGACAGCTATAGAGGTACCCACAATTGGAATAGGCAGTCCAATCCACACAGCGACCTCTGCTGGCCAGTTGAATTCAATGTCTTAAATAGGCCTGTACATGTCTATTCTTTTAATTCATGGTGAATTAACAAAAAAATGGCGGGAATTAGAGCTTTCTTCGCCATCCTTGAGAAGTTTAGTCACTTCATAGGATATGTTATCGTGTTAAACCTGTCTGAAAAACAATCTGTCTCTTTCTCTGAGTGTTTTTTGGGAGAGTTTTCTGACTTGCGCGATCTAAGCTCCGCCCAGTGTGGCAAAAAAAAATAAAAATTCTCTCAGCTGTACCACGTGACAACTATAGAGGCACCCTCAATTGGAATAGGCAGTCCAATCCACACAGCAACCTCTGCTGGCCATTTGAATTCAATGTCTTAAATAGGCCTGTACATGTCTATTCTTTTAATTCATGGTGAATTAACAAAAAAATGGCGGGAATTAGAGCTTTCTTCGCCATCCTTGAGAAGTTTAGTCACTTCATAGGATATGTTATCGTGTTAAACCTGTCCGAAAAACAATCTGTCTCTTTCTCTGAGTGTTTTTTGGGAGAGTTTTCTGATTTGCGCGATCTAAGCTCCGCTCAGTGTGGCAAAAAAAAAAAAAAAAAAATCTTTCAGCTGTATCACGTGACTGCTACAGAGACACCCACAATTGGAATAGGCAGTCTAGGCCATAGAGCGACCTCTGTTGGCCATTTGAATTCAGTGCTTTAAATAGGCCCTCAGACTGAAAATTTTAGCCACCATGTTTGAGAAACATAGTTGGATCTCTGAAGCCAAGAACACCCTGAGCGAGCCGAAGGCGAGCGAGCCGGGCTCAGGCGGGCTTGGAGCGGGACCCTAGGGCCCCCTCAGGCCTCCGCCGAAGGCGGAGCGGAGCGGGACCCTAGGGCCCCCTGACCCTGTGAAATACAATATCATATAAATAAATAAATCAATTAAAAAAAAAAAAAACTTTTCAGTTGTATCACGTGACAGCTATAGAGACAGCTATAGAGACACCCACAATTGGAATAGGCAGTCTAACCCACACAGCGACCTCTGCTGGCCAGTTGAATTCAGTGTTTTAAATAGGCCTGTACATGTCTATTCTTTTAATTCATGGTGAATTAACAAAAAATGGCGGGAATTAGAGCTTTCTTCGCCATCCTTGAGAAGTTTAGTCACTTCATAGGATATGTTATCATGTTAAACCTGTCCGAAAAACAATCTGTCTCTTTCTCTGAGTGTTTTTTGGGAGAGTTTTCTGACTTGCGCGATCTAAGCTCCGCTCAGTGTGGCAAATAAAAAAAAAAAAAATCTTTCAGCTGTAACATGTGACTTCTACATAGACACCCACAATTGGAATAGGCAGACTAGGCCATAGAGCGACCTCTGTTGGCCATTTGAATTCAGTGCTTTAAATAGGCCCTCAGACTGAAAATTTTAGCCACCATGTTTGAGAAACATAGTTGGATCTCTGAAGCCAAGAACACCCTGAGCGAGCCGAAGGCGAGCGGAGCGAAGCCGGGCTCAGGCGGGCTTGGAGCGGGACCCTGTGAAATACAATATCATATAAATAAATAAATCAATTAAAAAAAAAAAAAACTTTTCAGTTTTAACACGTGACAGCTATAGAGACACCCACAATTGGAATAGGCAGTCAAAGCTACACAGCGACCTCTGCTGGCCAGTTGAATTCAGCGTCTTAAATAGGCCTGTACATGTTTATTTTTTTAATTCAAGGTGAAGTAACAAAAAATGGCGGGAATTAGAGCTTTCTTCGCCATCCTTGAGAAGTTTAGTCACTTCATAGGATATGTTATCGTGTTAAACCTGTCTGAAAAACAATCTGTCTCTTTCTCTGAGTTTTTTTTGGGAGAGTTTTCTGACTTGCCCAATCTAAGCTCCGCCCAGTGTGGCAAAAAAAAAAAAAAATACTCTCAGCTGTACCACGTGACAGCTATAGAGGCACCTACAATTGGAATAGGCAGTCTAATCCACACAGCGACCTCTGCTGGCCAGTTGAATTCAATGTCTTAAATAGGCCTGTACATGTCTATTCTTTTAATTCATGGTGAATTAACAAAAAAATGGCGGGAATTAGAGCTTTCTTCGCCATCCTTGAGAAGTTTAGTCACTTCATAGGATATGTTATCGTGTTAAACCTGTCCGAAAAACAATCTGTCTCTTTCTCTGAGTGTTTTTTGGGAGAGTTTTCTGACTTACGCGATCTAAGCTCCGCCCAGTGTGGCAAAAAAAAAAAAAAATCCTCTCAGCTGTACCACGTGACAGCTATAGAGGCACCCACAATTGGAATAGGCAGTCCAATCCACACAGCGACCTCTGCTGGCCAGTTGAATTCAATGTCTTAAATAGGCCTGTACATGTCTATTCTTTTAATTCATGGTGAATTAACAAAAAAATGGCGGGAATTAGAGCTTTCTTCGCCATCCTTGAGAAGTTTAGTCACTTCATAGGATATGTTATCGTGTTAAACCTGTCTGAAAAACAATCTGTCTCTTTCTCTGAGTGTTTTTTGGGAGAGTTTTCTGACTTGCGCGATCTAAGCTCCGCCCAGTGTGGCAAAAAAAAATAAAAATCCTCTCAGCTGTACCACGTGACAACTATAGAGGCACCCTCAATTGGAATAGGCAGTCCAATCCACACAGCAACCTCTGCTGGCCATTTGAATTCAATGTCTTAAATAGGCCTGTACATGTCTATTCTTTTAATTCATGGTGAATTAACAAAAAAATGGCGGGAATTAGAGCTTTCTTCGCCATCCTTGAGAAGTTTAGTCACTTCATAGGATATGTTATCGTGTTAAACCTGTCCGAAAAACAATCTGTCTCTTTCTCTGAGTGTTTTTTGGGAGAGTTTTCTGATTTGCGCGATCTAAGCTCCGCTCAGTGTGGCAAAAAAAAAAAAAAAAAATCTTTCAGCTGTATCACGTGACTGCTACAGAGACACCCACAATTGGAATAGGCAGTCTAGGCCATAGAGCGACCTCTGTTGGCCATTTGAATTCAGTGCTTTAAATAGGCCCTCAGACTGAAAATTTTAGCCACCATGTTTGAGAAACATAGTTGGATCTCTGAAGCCAAGAACACCCTGAGCGAGCCGAAGGCGAGCGAGCCGGGCTCAGGCGGGCTTGGAGCGGGACCCTAGGGCCCCCTCAGGCCTCCGCCGAAGGCGGAGCGGAGCGGGACCCTAGGGCCCCCTGACCCTGTGAAATACAATATCATATAAATAAATAAATCAATTAAAAAAAAAAAAAACTTTTCA
The DNA here is from genome assembly GCF_029633855.1 of Hoplias malabaricus. Taxonomy (NCBI): domain Eukaryota; kingdom Metazoa; phylum Chordata; class Actinopteri; order Characiformes; family Erythrinidae; genus Hoplias; species Hoplias malabaricus. The sequence goes on from NC_089808.1 coordinate 44,633,049, forward strand.
GTTGTATCACGTGACAGCTATAGAGACACCCACAATTGGAATAGGCAGTCAAAGCTACACAGTGACCTCTGCTGGCCAGTTGAATTCAGTGGTTTAAATAGGCCTGTACATGTCTATTCTTTTAATTCATGGTGAATTAACAAAAAATGGCGGGAATTAGAGCTTTCTTCGCCATCCTTGAGAAGTTTAGTCACTTCATAGGATATGTTATCATGTTAAACCTGTCCGAAAAACAATCTGTCTCTTTCTCTGAGTGTTCTTTGGGAGAGTTTTCTGACTTACGCGATCTAAGCTCCGCCCAGTGTGGCAAAAAAAAAATAAAAAATCTTCTCAGCTGTACCACGTGACAGCTATTGAGGCACCCACAATTGGAATAGGCAGTCTAATCCACACAGCGACCTCTGCTGGCCATTTGAATTCAATGTCTTAAATGGGCCTGTACATGTCTATTCTTTTAATTCATGGTGAATTAACAAAAAAAGGGCGGGAATTAGAGCTTTCTTCGCCATCCTTGAGAAGTTTAGTCACTTCATAGGATATGTTATCGTGTTAAACCTGTCTGAAAAACAATCTGTCTCTTTCTCTGAGTGTTTTTTGGGAGAGTTTTCTGACTTGCGCGATCTAAGCTCCGCCCAGTGTGGCAAAAAAAAATAAAAATCCTCTCAGCTGTACCACGTGACAACTATAGAGGCACCCTCAATTGGAATAGGCAGTCCAATCCACACAGCAACCTCTGCTGGCCATTTGAATTCAATGTCTTAAATAGGCCTGTACATGTCTATTCTTTTAATTCATGGTGAATTAACAAAAAAATGGCGGGAATTAGAGCTTTCTTCGCCATCCTTGAGAAGTTTAGTCACTTCATAGGATATGTTATCGTGTTAAACCTGTCCGAAAAACAATCTGTCTCTTTCTCTGAGTGTTTTTTGGGAGAGTTTTCTGATTTGCGCGATCTAAGCTCCGCTCAGTGTGGCAAAAAAAAAAAAAAAAAATCTTTCAGCTGTATCACGTGACTGCTACAGAGACACCCACAATTGGAATAGGCAGTCTAGGCCATAGAGCGACCTCTGTTGGCCATTTGAATTCAGTGCTTTAAATAGGCCCTCAGACTGAAAATTTTAGCCACCATGTTTGAGAAACATAGTTGGATCTCTGAAGCCAAGAACACCCTGAGCGAGCCGAAGGCGAGCGAGCTGGGCTCAGGCGGGCTTGGAGCGGGACCCTAGGGCCCCCTCAGGCCTCCGCCGAAGGCGGAGCGGAGCGGGACCCTAGGGCCCCCTGACCCTGTGAAATACAATATCATATAAATAAATAAATCAATTAAAAAAAAAAAAAACTTTTCAGTTGTGTCACGTGACAGCTATAGAGACAGCTATAGAGACACCCACAATTGGAATAGGCAGTCTAACCCACACAGCGACCTCTGCTGGTCAGTTGAATTCAGTGTCTTAAATAGGCCTGTAAATGTTTATTTTTTTAATTCAAGGTGAAGTAACAAAAAATGGCGGGAATTAGAGCTTTCTTCGCCATCCTTGAGAAGTTTAGTCACTTCATAGGATATGTTATCGTGTTAAACCTGTCTGAAAAACAATCTGTCTCTTTCTCTGAGTTTTTTTTGGGAGAGTTTTCTGACTTGCCCAATCTAAGCTCCGCCCAGTGTGGCAAAAAAAAAAAAAAATACTCTCAGCTGTACCACGTGACAGCTATAGAGGCACCCACAATTGGAATAGGCAGTCTAATCCACACAGCGACCTCTGCTGGTCAGTTTAATTCAATGTCTTAAATAGGCCTGTACATGTCTATTCTTTTAATTCATGGTGAATTAACAAAAAAATGGCGGGAATTAGAGCTTTCTTCGCCATCCTTGAGAAGTTTAGTCACTTCATAGGATATGTTATCGTGTTAAACCTGTCTGAAAAACAATCTGTCTCTTTCTCTGAGTGTTTTTTGGGAGAGTTTTCTGACTTGCGCGATCTAAGCTCCGCCCAGTGTGGCAAAAAAAAAAAAAAAAATCCTCTCAGCTGTACCACGTGACAGCTATAGAGGCACCCTCAATTGGAATAGGCAGCCTAATCCACACAGCGACCTCTGCTGGCCAGTTGAATTCAGTGTCTTAAATAGGCCTGTACATGTCTATTCTTTTAATTCATGGTGAATTAACAAAAAATGGCGGGAATTAGAGCTTTCTTCGCCATCCTTGAGAAGTTTAGTCACTTCATAGGATATGTTATCATGTTAAACCTGTCCGAAAAACAATCTGTCTCTTTCTCTGAGTGTTTTTTGGGAGAGTTTTCTGACTTGCGCGATCTAAGCTCCGCTCAGTGTGGCAAATAAAAAAAAAAAAAATCTTTCAGCTGTAACACGTGACTTCTACATAGACACCCACAATTGGAATAGGCAGACTAGGCCATAGAGCGACCTCTGTTGGCCATTTGAATTCAGTGCTTTAAATAGGCCCTCAGACTGAAAATTTTAGCCACCATGTTTGAGAAACATAGTTGGATCTCTGAAGCCAAGAACACCCTGAGCGAGCCGAAGGCGAGCGGAGCGAAGCCGGGCTCAGGCGGAGCGCTGAGGGGACCCTAGGGCCCCCGCCGAAGGCGGAGCGCTGAGGGGACCCTAGGGCCCCCTGACCCTGTGAAATACAATATCATATAAATAAATAAATCAATTAAAAAAAAAAAAAACTTTTCAGTTGTATCACGTGACAGCTATAGAGGCACCCACAATTGGAATAGGCAGTCAAAGCAACACAGTGACCTCTGCTGGCCAGTTGAATTCAGTGTTTTAAATAGGCCTGTACATGTCTATTCTTTTAATTCATGGTGAATTAACAAAAAATGGCGGGAATTAGAGCTTTCTTCGCCATCCTTGAGAGGTTTAGTCACTTCATAGGATATGTTATCATGTTAAACCTGTCCGAAAAACAATCTGTCTCTTTCTCTGAGTGTTTTTTGGGAGAGTTTTCTGACTTACGCGATCTAAGCTCCGCCCAGTGTGGCAAAAAAAAAAAAAAATCCTCTCAGCTGTACCACGTGACAGCTATAGAGGCACCCACAATTGGAATAGGCAGTCCAATCCACACAGCGACCTCTGCTGGCCAGTTGAATTCAATGTCTTAAATAGGCCTGTACATGTCTATTCTTTTAATTCATGGTGAATTAACAAAAAAATGGCGGGAATTAGAGCTTTCTTCGCCATCCTTGAGAAGTTTAGTCACTTCATAGGATATGTTATCGTGTTAAACCTGTCTGAAAAACAATCTGTCTCTTTCTCTGAGTGTTTTTTGGGAGAGTTTTCTGACTTGCGCGATCTAAGCTCCGCCCAGTGTGGCAAAAAAAAATAAAAATCCTCTCAGCTGTACCACGTGACAACTATAGAGGCACCCTCAATTGGAATAGGCAGTCCAATCCACACAGCAACCTCTGCTGGCCATTTGAATTCAATGTCTTAAATAGGCCTGTACATGTCTATTCTTTTAATTCATGGTGAATTAACAAAAAAATGGCGGGAATTAGAGCTTTCTTCGCCATCCTTGAGAAGTTTAGTCACTTCATAGGATATGTTATCGTGTTAAACCTGTCCGAAAAACAATCTGTCTCTTTCTCTGAGTGTTTTTTGGGAGAGTTTTCTGATTTGCGCGATCTAAGCTCCGCTCAGTGTGGCAAAAAAAAAAAAAAAAAATCTTTCAGCTGTATCACGTGACTGCTACAGAGACACCCACAATTGGAATAGGCAGTCTAGGCCATAGAGCGACCTCTGTTGGCCATTTGAATTCAGTGCTTTAAATAGGCCCTCAGACTGAAAATTTTAGCCACCATGTTTGAGAAACATAGTTGGATCTCTGAAGCCAAGAACACCCTGAGCGAGCCGAAGGCGAGCGAGCCGGGCTCAGGCGGGCTTGGAGCGGGACCCTAGGGCCCCCTCAGGCCTCCGCCGAAGGCGGAGCGGAGCGGGACCCTAGGGCCCCCTGACCCTGTGAAATACAATATCATATAAATAAATAAATCAATTAAAAAAAAAAAAAACTTTTCAGTTGTATCACGTGACAGCTATAGAGACACCCACAATTGGAATAGGCAGTCAAAGCTACACAGTGACCTCTGCTGGCCAGTTGAATTCAGTGGTTTAAATAGGCCTGTACATGTCTATTCTTTTAATTCATGGTGAATTAACAAAAAATGGCGGGAATTAGAGCTTTCTTCGCCATCCTTGAGAAGTTTAGTCACTTCATAGGATATGTTATCATGTTAAACCTGTCCGAAAAACAATCTGTCTCTTTCTCTGAGTGTTCTTTGGGAGAGTTTTCTGACTTACGCGATCTAAGCTCCGCCCAGTGTGGCAAAAAAAAAATAAAAAATCTTCTCAGCTGTACCACGTGACAGCTATTGAGGCACCCACAATTGGAATAGGCAGTCTAATCCACACAGCGACCTCTGCTGGCCAGTTGAATTCAATGTCTTAAATGGGCCTGTACATGTCTATTCTTTTAATTCATGGTGAATTAACAAAAAAAGGGCGGGAATTAGAGCTTTCTTCGCCATCCTTGAGAAGTTTAGTCACTTCATAGGATATGTTATCGTGTTAAACCTGTCTGAAAAACAATCTGTCTCTTTCTCTGAGTGTTTTTTGGGAGAGTTTTCTGACTTGCGCGATCTAAGCTCCGCCCAGTGTGGCAAAAAAAAATAAAAATCCTCTCAGCTGTACCACGTGACAGCTATAGAGGTACCCACAATTGGAATAGGCAGTCCAATCCACACAGCGACCTCTGCTGGCCAGTTGAATTCAATGTCTTAAATAGGCCTGTACATGTCTATTCTTTTAATTCATGGTGAATTAACAAAAAAATGGCGGGAATTAGAGCTTTCTTCGCCATCCTTGAGAAGTTTAGTCACTTCATAGGATATGTTATCGTGTTAAACCTGTCTGAAAAACAATCTGTCTCTTTCTCTGAGTGTTTTTTGGGAGAGTTTTCTGACTTGCGCGATCTAAGCTCCGCCCAGTGTGGCAAAAAAAAATAAAAATCCTCTCAGCTGTACCACGTGACAACTATAGAGGCACCCTCAATTGGAATAGGCAGTCCAATCCACACAGCAACCTCTGCTGGCCATTTGAATTCAATGTCTTAAATAGGCCTGTACATGTCTATTCTTTTAATTCATGGTGAATTAACAAAAAAATGGCGGGAATTAGAGCTTTCTTCGCCATCCTTGAGAAGTTTAGTCACTTCATAGGATATGTTATCGTGTTAAACCTGTCCGAAAAACAATCTGTCTCTTTCTCTGAGTGTTTTTTGGGAGAGTTTTCTGATTTGCGCGATCTAAGCTCCGCTCAGTGTGGCAAAAAAAAAAAAAAAAAATCTTTCAGCTGTATCACGTGACTGCTACAGAGACACCCACAATTGGAATAGGCAGTCTAGGCCATAGAGCGACCTCTGTTGGCCATTTGAATTCAGTGCTTTAAATAGGCCCTCAGACTGAAAATTTTAGCCACCATGTTTGAGAAACATAGTTGGATCTCTGAAGCCAAGAACACCCTGAGCGAGCCGAAGGCGAGCGAGCCGGGCTCAGGCGGGCTTGGAGCGGGACCCTAGGGCCCCCTCAGGCCTCCGCCGAAGGCGGAGCGGAGCGGGACCCTAGGGCCCCCTGACCCTGTGAAATACAATATCATATAAATAAATAAATCAATTAAAAAAAAAAAAAACTTTTCAGTTGTATCACGTGACAGCTATAGAGACACCCACAATTGGAATAGGCAGTCAAAGCTACACAGTGACCTCTGCTGGCCAGTTCAATTCAGTGTTTTAAATAGGCCTGTACATGTCTATTCTTTTAATTCATGGTGAATTAACAAAAAATGGCGGGAATTAGAGCTTTCTTCGCCATCCTTGAGAAGTTTAGTCACTTCATAGGATATGTTATCATGTTAAACCTGTCCGAAAAACAATCTGTCTCTTTCTCTGAGTGTTTTTTGGGAGAGTTTTCTGACTTGCGCGATCTAAGCTCCGCTCAGTGTGGCAAATAAAAAAAAAAAAAATCTTTCAGCTGTAACATGTGACTTCTACATAGACACCCACAATTGGAATAGGCAGACTAGGCCATAGAGCGACCTCTGTTGGCCATTTGAATTCAGTGCTTTAAATAGGCCCTCAGACTGAAAATTTTAGCCACCATGTTTGAGAAACATAGTTGGATCTCTGAAGCCAAGAACACCCTGAGCGAGCCGAAGGCGAGCGGAGCGAAGCCGGGCTCAGGCGGGCTTGGAGCGGGACCCTGTGAAATACAATATCATATAAATAAATAAATCAATTAAAAAAAAAAAAAACTTTTCAGTTTTAACACGTGACAGCTATAGAGACACCCACAATTGGAATAGGCAGTCAAAGCTACACAGCGACCTCTGCTGGCCAGTTGAATTCAGCGTCTTAAATAGGCCTGTACATGTTTATTTTTTTAATTCAAGGTGAAGTAACAAAAAATGGCGGGAATTAGAGCTTTCTTCGCCATCCTTGAGAAGTTTAGTCACTTCATAGGATATGTTATCGTGTTAAACCTGTCTGAAAAACAATCTGTCTCTTTCTCTGAGTTTTTTTTGGGAGAGTTTTCTGACTTGCCCAATCTAAGCTCCGCCCAGTGTGGCAAAAAAAAAAAAAAATACTCTCAGCTGTACCACGTGACAGCTATAGAGGCACCTACAATTGGAATAGGCAGTCTAATCCACACAGCGACCTCTGCTGGCCAGTTGAATTCAATGTCTTAAATAGGCCTGTACATGTCTATTCTTTTAATTCATGGTGAATTAACAAAAAAATGGCGGGAATTAGAGCTTTCTTCGCCATCCTTGAGAAGTTTAGTCACTTCATAGGATATGTTATCGTGTTAAACCTGTCTGAAAAACAATCTGTCTCTTTCTCTGAGTGTTTTTTGGGAGAGTTTTCTGACTTGCGCGATCTAAGCTCCGCCCAGTGTGGCAAAAAAAAAAAAAAAATCCTCTCAGCTGTACCACGTGACAGCTATAGAGGCACCCACAATTGGAATAGGCAGTCTAATCCACACAGCGACCTCTGCTGGCCAGTTGAATTCAATGTCTTAAATAGGCCTGTACATGTCTATTCTTTTAATTCATGGTGAATTAACAAAAAAATGGCGGGAATTAGAGCTTTCTTCGCCATCCTTGAGAAGTTTAGTCACTTCATAGGATATGTTATCGTGTTAAACCTGTCTGAAAAACAATCTGTCTCTTTCTCTGAGTGTTTTTTGGGAGAGTTTTCTGACTTGCGCGATCTAAGCTCCGCCCAGTGTGGCAAAAAAAAAAAAAAAATCCTCTCAGCTGTACCACGTGACAGCTATAGAGGCACCCTCAATTGGAATAGGCAGCCTAATCCACACAGCGACCTCTGCTGGCCAGTTGAATTCAGTGTCTTAAATAGGCCTGTACATGTCTATTCTTTTAATTCATGGTGAATTAACAAAAAATGGCGGGAATTAGAGCTTTCTTCGCCATCCTTGAGAAGTTTAGTCACTTCATAGGATATGTTATCATGTTAAACCTGTCCGAAAAACAATCTGTCTCTTTCTCTGAGTGTTTTTTGGGAGAGTTTTCTGACTTGCGCGATCTAAGCTCCGCTCAGTGTGGCAAATAAAAAAAAAAAAAATCTTTCAGCTGTAACACGTGACTTCTACATAGACACCCACAATTGGAATAGGCAGACTAGGCCATAGAGCGACCTCTGTTGGCCATTTGAATTCAGTGCTTTAAATAGGCCCTCAGACTGAAAATTTTAGCCACCATGTTTGAGAAACATAGTTGGATCTCTGAAGCCAAGAACACCCTGAGCGAGCCGAAGGCGAGCGGAGCGAAGCCGGGCTCAGGCGGGCTTGGAGCGGGACCCTGTGAAATACAATATCATATAAATAAATAAATCAATTAAAAAAAAAAAAAACTTTTCAGTTGTATCACGTGACAGCTATAGAGACACCCACAATTGGAATAGGCAGTCAAAGCTACACAGTGACCTCTGCTGGTCAGTTGAATTCAGTGTTTTAAATAGGCCTGTACATGTCTATTCTTTTAATTCATGGTGAATTAACAAAAAATGGCGGGAATTAGAGCTTTCTTCGCCATCCTTGAGAAGTTTAGTCACTTCATAGGATATGTTATCATGTTAAACCTGTCCGAAAAACAATCTGTCTCTTTCTCTGAGTGTTTTTTGGGAGAGTTTTCTGACTTGCGCGATCTAAGCTCCGCTCAGTGTGGCAAATAAAAAAAAAAAAAATCTTTCAGCTGTAACATGTGACTTCTACATAGACACCCACAATTGGAATAGGCAGACTAGGCCATAGAGCGACCTCTGTTGGCCATTTGAATTCAGTGCTTTAAATAGGCCCTCAGACTGAAAATTTTAGCCACCATGTTTGAGAAACATAGTTGGATCTCTGAAGCCAAGAACACCCTGAGCGAGCCGAAGGCGAGCGGAGCGAAGCCGGGCTCAGGCGGGCTTGGAGCGGGACCCTGTGAAATACAATATCATATAAATAAATAAATCAATTAAAAAAAAAAAAAACTTTTCAGTTTTAACACGTGACAGCTATAGAGACACCCACAATTGGAATAGGCAGTGAAAGCTACACAGCGACCTCTGCTGGCCAGTTGAATTCAGCGTCTTAAATAGGCCTGTACATGTTTATTTTTTTAATTCAAGGTGAAGTAACAAAAAATGGCGGGAATTAGAGCTTTCTTCGCCATCCTTGAGAAGTTTAGTCACTTCATAGGATATGTTATCGTGTTAAACCTGTCTGAAAAACAATCTGTCTCTTTCTCTGAGTTTTTTTTGGGAGAGTTTTCTGACTTGCCCAATCTAAGCTCCGCCCAGTGTGGCAAAAAAAAAAAAAAATACTCTCAGCTGTACCACGTGACAGCTATAGAGGCACCTACAATTGGAATAGGCAGTCAAAGCTACACAGTGACCTCTACTGGTCAGTTGAATTCAGTGTCTTAAATAGGCCTGTACATGTCTATTCTTTTAATTCATGGTGAATTAACAAAAAATGGCGGGAATTAGAGCTTTCTTCGCCATCCTTGAGAGGTTTAGTCACTTCATAGGATATGTTATCATGTTAAACCTGTCCGAAAAACAATCTGTCTCTTTCTCTGAGTGTTTTTTGGGAGAGTTTTCTGACTCACGCGATCTAAGCTCCGCCCAGTGTGGCAAAAAAAAAAAAAAATCCTCTCAGCTGTACCACGTGACAGCTATAGAGGCACCCACAATTGGAATAGGCAGTCCAATCCACACAGCGACCTCTGCTGGCCAGTTGAATTCAATGTCTTAAATAGGCCTGTACATGTCTATTCTTTTAATTCATGGTGAATTAACAAAAAAATGGCGGGAATTAGAGCTTTCTTCGCCATCCTTGAGAAGTTTAGTCACTTCATAGGATATGTTATTGTGTTAAACCTGTCTGAAAAACAATCTGTCTCTTTCTCTGAGTGTTTTTTGGGAGAGTTTTCTGACTTGCGCGATCTAAGCTCCGCCCAGTGTGGCAAAAAAAAATAAAAATCCTCTCAGCTGTACCACGTGACAACTATAGAGGCACCCTCAATTGGAATAGGCAGTCCAATCCACACAGCAACCTCTGCTGGCCATTTGAATTCAATGTCTTAAATAGGCCTGTACATGTCTATTCTTTTAATTCATGGTGAATTAACAAAAAAATGGCGGGAATTAGAGCTTTCTTCGCCATCCTTGAGAAGTTTAGTCACTTCATAGGATATGTTATCGTGTTAAACCTGTCCGAAAAACAATCTGTCTCTTTCTCTGAGTGTTTTTTGGGAGAGTTTTCTGATTTGCGCGATCTAAGCTCCGCTCAGTGTGGCAAAAAAAAAAAAAAAAAATCTTTCAGCTGTATCACGTGACTGCTACAGAGACACCCACAATTGGAATAGGCAGTCTAGGCCATAGAGCGACCTCTGTTGGCCATTTGAATTCAGTGCTTTAAATAGGCCCTCAGACTGAAAATTTTAGCCACCATGTTTGAGAAACATAGTTGGATCTCTGAAGCCAAGAACACCCTGAGCGAGCCGAAGGCGAGCGAGCCGGGCTCAGGCGGGCTTGGAGCGGGACCCTAGGGCCCCCTCAGGCCTCCGCCGAAGGCGGAGCGGAGCGGGACCCTAGGGCCCCCTGACCCTGTGAAATACAATATCATATAAATAAATAAATCAATTAAAAAAAAAAAAAACTTTTCAGTTGTATCACGTGACAGCTATAGAGACACCCACAATTGGAATAGGCAGTCAAAGCTACACAGTGACCTCTGCTGGCCAGTTCAATTCAGTGTCTTAAATAGGCCTGTACATGTCTATTCTTTTAATTCATGGTGAATTAACAAAAAATGGCGGGAATTAGAGCTTTCTTCGCCATCCTTGAGAAGTTTAGTCACTTCATAGGATATGTTATCATGTTAAACCTGTCCGAAAAACAATCTGTCTCTTTCTCTGAGTGTTTTTTGGGAGAGTTTTCTGACTTGCGCGATCTAAGCTCCGCTCAGTGTGGCAAATAAAAAAAAAAAAAATCTTTCAGCTGTAACATGTGACTTCTACATAGACACCCACAATTGGAATAGGCAGACTAGGCCATAGAGCGACCTCTGTTGGCCATTTGAATTCAGTGCTTTAAATAGGCCCTCAGACTGAAAATTTTAGCCACCATGTTTGAGAAACATAGTTGGATCTCTGAAGCCAAGAACACCCTGAGCGAGCCGAAGGCGAGCGGAGCGAAGCCGGGCTCAGGCGGGCTTGGAGCGGGACCCTGTGAAATACAATATCATATAAATAAATAAATCAATTAAAAAAAAAAAAAACTTTTCAGTTTTAACACGTGACAGCTATAGAGACACCCACAATTGGAATAGGCAGTCAAAGCTACACAGCGACCTCTGCTGGCCAGTTGAATTCAGCGTCTTAAATAGGCCTGTACATGTTTATTTTTTTAATTCAAGGTGAAGTAACAAAAAATGGCGGGAATTAGAGCTTTCTTCGCCATCCTTGAGAAGTTTAGTCACTTCATAGGATATGTTATCGTGTTAAACCTGTCTGAAAAACAATCTGTCTCTTTCTCTGAGTTTTTTTTGGGAGAGTTTTCTGACTTGCCCAATCTAAGCTCCGCCCAGTGTGGCAAAAAAAAAAAAAAATACTCTCAGCTGTACCACGTGACAGCTATAGAGGCACCTACAATTGGAATAGGCAGTCAAAGCTACACAGTGACCTCTACTGGTCAGTTGAATTCAGTGTCTTAAATAGGCCTGTACATGTCTATTCTTTTAATTCATGGTGAATTAACAAAAAATGGCGGGAATTAGAGCTTTCTTCGCCATCCTTGAGAGGTTTAGTCACTTCATAGGATATGTTATCATGTTAAACCTGTCCGAAAAACAATCTGTCTCTTTCTCTGAGTGTTTTTTGGGAGAGTTTTCTGACTCACGCGATCTAAGCTCCGCCCAGTGTGGCAAAAAAAAAAAAAAATCCTCTCAGCTGTACCACGTGACAGCTATAGAGGCACCCACAATTGGAATAGGCAGTCCAATCCACACAGCGACCTCTGCTGGCCAGTTGAATTCAATGTCTTAAATAGGCCTGTACATGTCTATTCTTTTAATTCATGGTGAATTAACAAAAAAATGGCGGGAATTAGAGCTTTCTTCGCCATCCTTGAGAAGTTTAGTCACTTCATAGGATATGTTATTGTGTTAAACCTGTCTGAAAAACAATCTGTCTCTTTCTCTGAGTGTTTTTTGGGAGAGTTTTCTGACTTGCGCGATCTAAGCTCCGCCCAGTGTGGCAAAAAAAAATAAAACTCCTCTCAGCTGTACCACGTGACAACTATAGAGGCACCCTCAATTGGAATAGGCAGTCCAATCCACACAGCAACCTCTGCTGGCCATTTGAATTCAATGTCTTAAATAGGCCTGTACATGTCTATTCTTTTAATTCATGGTGAATTAACAAAAAAATGGCGGGAATTAGAGCTTTCTTCGCCATCCTTGAGAAGTTTAGTCACTTCATAGGATATGTTATCGTGTTAAACCTGTCCGAAAAACAATCTGTCTCTTTCTCTGAGTGTTTTTTGGGAGAGTTTTCTGATTTGCGCGATCTAAGCTCCGCTCAGTGTGGCAAAAAAAAAAAAAAAAAAATCTTTCAGCTGTATCACGTGACTGCTACAGAGACACCCACAATTGGAATAGGCAGTCTAGGCCATAGAGCGACCTCTGTTGGCCATTTGAATTCAGTGCTTTAAATAGGCCCTCAGACTGAAAATTTTAGCCACCATGTTTGAGAAACATAGTTGGATCTCTGAAGCCAAGAACACCCTGAGCGAGCCGAAGGCGAGCGAGCCGGGCTCAGGCGGGCTTGGAGCGGGACCCTAGGGCCCCCTCAGGCCTCCGCCGAAGGCGGAGCGGAGCGGGACCCTAGGGCCCCCTGACCCTGTGAAATACAATATCATATAAATAAATAAATCAATTAAAAAAAAAAAAAACTTTTCAGTTGTATCACGTGACAGCTATAGAGACACCCACAATTGGAATAGGCAGTCAAAGCTACACAGTGACCTCTGCTGGCCAGTTCAATTCAGTGTTTTAAATAGGCCTGTACATGTCTATTCTTTTAATTCATGGTGAATTAACAAAAAATGGCGGGAATTAGAGCTTTCTTCGCCATCCTTGAGAAGTTTAGTCACTTCATAGGATATGTTATCATGTTAAACCTGTCCGAAAAACAATCTGTCTCTTTCTCTGAGTGTTTTTTGGGAGAGTTTTCTGACTTGCGCGATCTAAGCTCCGCTCAGTGTGGCAAATAAAAAAAAAAAAAATCTTTCAGCTGTAACATGTGACTTCTACATAGACACCCACAATTGGAATAGGCAGACTAGGCCATAGAGCGACCTCTGTTGGCCATTTGAATTCAGTGCTTTAAATAGGCCCTCAGACTGAAAATTTTAGCCACCATGTTTGAGAAACATAGTTGGATCTCTGAAGCCAAGAACACCCTGAGCGAGCCGAAGGCGAGCGGAGCGAAGCCGGGCTCAGGCGGGCTTGGAGCGGGACCCTGTGAAATACAATATCATATAAATAAATAAATCAATTAAAAAAAAAAAAAACTTTTCAGTTTTAACACGTGACAGCTATAGAGACACCCACAATTGGAATAGGCAGTCAAAGCTACACAGCGACCTCTGCTGGCCAGTTGAATTCAGCGTCTTAAATAGGCCTGTACATGTTTATTTTTTTAATTCAAGGTGAAGTAACAAAAAATGGCGGGAATTAGAGCTTTCTTCGCCATCCTTGAGAAGTTTAGTCACTTCATAGGATATGTTATCGTGTTAAACCTGTCTGAAAAACAATCTGTCTCTTTCTCTGAGTTTTTTTTGGGAGAGTTTTCTGACTTGCCCAATCTAAGCTCCGCCCAGTGTGGCAAAAAAAAAAAAAAATACTCTCAGCTGTACCACGTGACAGCTATAGAGGCACCTACAATTGGAATAGGCAGTCTAATCCACACAGCGACCTCTGCTGGCCAGTTGAATTCAATGTCTTAAATAGGCCTGTACATGTCTATTCTTTTAATTCATGGTGAATTAACAAAAAAATGGCGGGAATTAGAGCTTTCTTCGCCATCCTTGAGAAGTTTAGTCACTTCATAGGATATGTTATCGTGTTAAACCTGTCTGAAAAACAATCTGTCTCTTTCTCTGAGTGTTTTTTGGGAGAGTTTTCTGACTTGCGCGATCTAAGCTCCGCCCAGTGTGGCAAAAAAAAAAAAAAAATCCTCTCAGCTGTACCACGTGACAGCTATAGAGGCACCCACAATTGGAATAGGCAGTCTAATCCACACAGCGACCTCTGCTGGCCAGTTGAATTCAATGTCTTAAATAGGCCTGTACATGTCTATTCTTTTAATTCATGGTGAATTAACAAAAAAATGGCGGGAATTAGAGCTTTCTTCGCCATCCTTGAGAAGTTTAGTCACTTCATAGGATATGTTATCGTGTTAAACCTGTCTGAAAAACAATCTGTCTCTTTCTCTGAGTGTTTTTTGGGAGAGTTTTCTGACTTGCGCGATCTAAGCTCCGCCCAGTGTGGCAAAAAAAAAAAAAAAATCCTCTCAGCTGTACCACGTGACAGCTATAGAGGCACCCTCAATTGGAATAGGCAGCCTAATCCACACAGCGACCTCTGCTGGCCAGTTGAATTCAGTGTCTTAAATAGGCCTGTACATGTCTATTCTTTTAATTCATGGTGAATTAACAAAAAATGGCGGGAATTAGAGCTTTCTTCGCCATCCTTGAGAAGTTTAGTCACTTCATAGGATATGTTATCATGTTAAACCTGTCCGAAAAACAATCTGTCTCTTTCTCTGAGTGTTTTTTGGGAGAGTTTTCTGACTTGCGCGATCTAAGCTCCGCTCAGTGTGGCAAATAAAAAAAAAAAAAATCTTTCAGCTGTAACACGTGACTTCTACATAGACACCCACAATTGGAATAGGCAGACTAGGCCATAGAGCGACCTCTGTTGGCCATTTGAATTCAGTGCTTTAAATAGGCCCTCAGACTGAAAATTTTAGCCACCATGTTTGAGAAACATAGTTGGATCTCTGAAGCCAAGAACACCCTGAGCGAGCCGAAGGCGAGCGGAGCGAAGCCGGGCTCAGGCGGGCTTGGAGCGGGACCCTGTGAAATACAATATCATATAAATAAATAAATCAATTAAAAAAAAAAAAAACTTTTCAGTTGTATCACGTGACAGCTATAGAGACACCCACAATTGGAATAGGCAGTCAAAGCTACACAGTGACCTCTGCTGGTCAGTTGAATTCAGTGTTTTAAATAGGCCTGTACATGTCTATTCTTTTAATTCATGGTGAATTAACAAAAAATGGCGGGAATTAGAGCTTTCTTCGCCATCCTTGAGAAGTTTAGTCACTTCATAGGATATGTTATCATGTTAAACCTGTCCGAAAAACAATCTGTCTCTTTCTCTGAGTGTTTTTTGGGAGAGTTTTCTGACTTGCGCGATCTAAGCTCCGCTCAGTGTGGCAAATAAAAAAAAAAAAAATCTTTCAGCTGTAACATGTGACTTCTACATAGACACCCACAATTGGAATAGGCAGACTAGGCCATAGAGCGACCTCTGTTGGCCATTTGAATTCAGTGCTTTAAATAGGCCCTCAGACTGAAAATTTTAGCCACCATGTTTGAGAAACATAGTTGGATCTCTGAAGCCAAGAACACCCTGAGCGAGCCGAAGGCGAGCGGAGCGAAGCCGGGCTCAGGCGGGCTTGGAGCGGGACCCTGTGAAATACAATATCATATAAATAAATAAATCAATTAAAAAAAAAAAAAACTTTTCAGTTTTAACACGTGACAGCTATAGAGACACCCACAATTGGAATAGGCAGTGAAAGCTACACAGCGACCTCTGCTGGCCAGTTGAATTCAGCGTCTTAAATAGGCCTGTACATGTTTATTTTTTTAATTCAAGGTGAAGTAACAAAAAATGGCGGGAATTAGAGCTTTCTTCGCCATCCTTGAGAAGTTTAGTCACTTCATAGGATATGTTATCGTGTTAAACCTGTCTGAAAAACAATCTGTCTCTTTCTCTGAGTTTTTTTTGGGAGAGTTTTCTGACTTGCCCAATCTAAGCTCCGCCCAGTGTGGCAAAAAAAAAAAAAAATACTCTCAGCTGTACCACGTGACAGCTATAGAGGCACCTACAATTGGAATAGGCAGTCAAAGCTACACAGTGACCTCTACTGGTCAGTTGAATTCAGTGTCTTAAATAGGCCTGTACATGTCTATTCTTTTAATTCATGGTGAATTAACAAAAAATGGCGGGAATTAGAGCTTTCTTCGCCATCCTTGAGAGGTTTAGTCACTTCATAGGATATGTTATCATGTTAAACCTGTCCGAAAAACAATCTGTCTCTTTCTCTGAGTGTTTTTTGGGAGAGTTTTCTGACTCACGCGATCTAAGCTCCGCCCAGTGTGGCAAAAAAAAAAAAAAATCCTCTCAGCTGTACCACGTGACAGCTATAGAGGCACCCACAATTGGAATAGGCAGTCCAATCCACACAGCGACCTCTGCTGGCCAGTTGAATTCAATGTCTTAAATAGGCCTGTACATGTCTATTCTTTTAATTCATGGTGAATTAACAAAAAAATGGCGGGAATTAGAGCTTTCTTCGCCATCCTTGAGAAGTTTAGTCACTTCATAGGATATGTTATTGTGTTAAACCTGTCTGAAAAACAATCTGTCTCTTTCTCTGAGTGTTTTTTGGGAGAGTTTTCTGACTTGCGCGATCTAAGCTCCGCCCAGTGTGGCAAAAAAAAATAAAAATCCTCTCAGCTGTACCACGTGACAACTATAGAGGCACCCTCAATTGGAATAGGCAGTCCAATCCACACAGCAACCTCTGCTGGCCATTTGAATTCAATGTCTTAAATAGGCCTGTACATGTCTATTCTTTTAATTCATGGTGAATTAACAAAAAAATGGCGGGAATTAGAGCTTTCTTCGCCATCCTTGAGAAGTTTAGTCACTTCATAGGATATGTTATCGTGTTAAACCTGTCCGAAAAACAATCTGTCTCTTTCTCTGAGTGTTTTTTGGGAGAGTTTTCTGATTTGCGCGATCTAAGCTCCGCTCAGTGTGGCAAAAAAAAAAAAAAAAAATCTTTCAGCTGTATCACGTGACTGCTACAGAGACACCCACAATTGGAATAGGCAGTCTAGGCCATAGAGCGACCTCTGTTGGCCATTTGAATTCAGTGCTTTAAATAGGCCCTCAGACTGAAAATTTTAGCCACCATGTTTGAGAAACATAGTTGGATCTCTGAAGCCAAGAACACCCTGAGCGAGCCGAAGGCGAGCGAGCTGGGCTCAGGCGGGCTTGGAGCGGGACCCTAGGGCCCCCTCAGGCCTCCGCCGAAGGCGGAGCGGAGCGGGACCCTAGGGCCCCCTGACCCTGTGAAATACAATATCATATAAATAAATAAATCAATTAAAAAAAAAAAAAACTTTTCAGTTGTGTCACGTGACAGCTATAGAGACAGCTATAGAGACACCCACAATTGGAATAGGCAGTCTAACCCACACAGCGACCTCTGCTGGTCAGTTGAATTCAGTGTCTTAAATAGGCCTGTAAATGTTTATTTTTTTAATTCAAGGTGAAGTAACAAAAAATGGCGGGAATTAGAGCTTTCTTCGCCATCCTTGAGAGGTTTAGTCACTTCATAGGATATGTTATCATGTTAAACCTGTCCGAAAAACAATCTGTCTCTTTCTCTGAGTGTTTTTTGGGAGAGTTTTCTGACTTACGCGATCTAAGCTCCGCCCAGTGTGGCAAAAAAAAAAAAAAATCCTCTCAGCTGTACCACGTGACAGCTATAGAGGCACCCACAATTGGAATAGGCAGTCCAATCCACACAGCGACCTCTGCTGGCCAGTTGAATTCAATGTCTTAAATAGGCCTGTACATGTCTATTCTTTTAATTCATGGTGAATTAACAAAAAAATGGCGGGAATTAGAGCTTTCTTCGCCATCCTTGAGAAGTTTAGTCACTTCATAGGATATGTTATCGTGTTAAACCTGTCTGAAAAACAATCTGTCTCTTTCTCTGAGTGTTTTTTGGGAGAGTTTTCTGACTTGCGCGATCTAAGCTCCGCCCAGTGTGGCAAAAAAAAATAAAAATCCTCTCAGCTGTACCACGTGACAACTATAGAGGCACCCTCAATTGGAATAGGCAGTCCAATCCACACAGCAACCTCTGCTGGCCATTTGAATTCAATGTCTTAAATAGGCCTGTACATGTCTATTCTTTTAATTCATGGTGAATTAACAAAAAAATGGCGGGAATTAGAGCTTTCTTCGCCATCCTTGAGAAGTTTAGTCACTTCATAGGATATGTTATCGTGTTAAACCTGTCCGAAAAACAATCTGTCTCTTTCTCTGAGTGTTTTTTGGGAGAGTTTTCTGATTTGCGCGATCTAAGCTCCGCTCAGTGTGGCAAAAAAAAAAAAAAAAAATCTTTCAGCTGTATCACGTGACTGCTACAGAGACACCCACAATTGGAATAGGCAGTCTAGGCCATAGAGCGACCTCTGTTGGCCATTTGAATTCAGTGCTTTAAATAGGCCCTCAGACTGAAAATTTTAGCCACCATGTTTGAGAAACATAGTTGGATCTCTGAAGCCAAGAACACCCTGAGCGAGCCGAAGGCGAGCGAGCCGGGCTCAGGCGGGCTTGGAGCGGGACCCTAGGGCCCCCTCAGGCCTCCGCCGAAGGCGGAGCGGAGCGGGACCCTAGGGCCCCCTGACCCTGTGAAATACAATATCATATAAATAAATAAATCAATTAAAAAAAAAAAAAACTTTTCAGTTGTATCACGTGACAGCTATAGAGACACCCACAATTGGAATAGGCAGTCAAAGCTACACAGTGACCTCTGCTGGCCAGTTGAATTCAGTGTTTTAAATAGGCCTGTACATGTCTATTCTTTTAATTCATGGTGAATTAACAAAAAATGGCGGGAATTAGAGCTTTCTTCGCCATCCTTGAGAAGTTTAGTCACTTCATAGGATATGTTATCATGTTAAACCTGTCCGAAAAACAATCTGTCTCTTTCTCTGAGTGTTCTTTGGGAGAGTTTTCTGACTTACGCGATCTAAGCTCCGCCCAGTGTGGCAAAAAAATAATAAAAAATCTTCTCAGCTGTACCACGTGACAGCTATTGAGGCACCCACAATTGGAATAGGCAGTCTAATCCACACAGCGACCTCTGCTGGCCAGTTGAATTCAATGTCTTAAATGGGCCTGTACATGTCTATTCTTTTAATTCATGGTGAATTAACAAAAAAAGGGCGGGAATTAGAGCTTTCTTCGCCATCCTTGAGAAGTTTAGTCACTTCATAGGATATGTTATCGTGTTAAACCTGTCTGAAAAACAATCTGTCTCTTTCTCTGAGTGTTTTTTGGGAGAGTTTTCTGACTTGCGCGATCTAAGCTCCGCCCAGTGTGGCAAAAAAAAATAAAAATCCTCTCAGCTGTACCACGTGACAGCTATAGAGGCACCCTCAATTGGAATAGGCAGCCTAATCCACACAGCGACCTCTGCTGGCCAGTTGAATTCAATGTCTTAAATAGGCCTGTACATGTCTATTCTTTTAATTCATGGTGAATTAACAAAAAATGGCGGGAATTAGAGCTTTCTTCGCCATCCTTGAGAAGTTTAGTCACTTCATAGGATATGTTATCATGTTAAACCTGTCCGAAAAACAATCTGTCTCTTTCTCTGAGTGTTTTTTGGGAGAGTTTTCTGACTTGCGCGATCTAAGCTCCGCTCAGTGTGGCAAATAAAAAAAAAAAAAATCTTTCAGCTGTAACACGTGACTTCTACATAGACACCCACAATTGGAATAGGCAGACTAGGCCATAGAGCGACCTCTGTTGGCCATTTGAATTCAGTGCTTTAAATAGGCCCTCAGACTGAAAATTTTAGCCACCATGTTTGAGAAACATAGTTGGATCTCTGAAGCCAAGAACACCCTGAGCGAGCCGAAGGCGAGCGGAGCGAAGCCGGGCTCAGGCGGGCTTGGAGCGGGACCCTGTGAAATACAATATCATATAAATAAATAAATCAATTAAAAAAAAAAAAAACTTTTCAGTTTTAACACGTGACAGCTATAGAGACACCCACAATTGGAATAGGCAGTCAAAGCTACACAGTGACCTCTGCTGGCCAGTTGAATTCAGTGTTTTAAATAGGCCTGTACATGTCTATTCTTTTAATTCATGGTGAATTAACAAAAAATGGCGAGAATTAGAGCTTTCTTCGCCATCCTTGAGAAGTTTAGTCACTTCATAGGATATGTTATCATGTTAAACCTGTCCGAAAAACAATCTGTCTCTTTCTCTGAGTGTTTTTTGGGAGAGTTTTCTGACTTGCGCGATCTAAGCTCCGCCCAGTGTGGCAAAAAAAAAAAAAAATACTCTCAGCTGTACCACGTGACAGCTATAGAGGCACCCACAATTGGAATAGGCAGTCTAATCCACACAGCGACCTCTGCTGTCCAGTTGAATTCAGTGTCTTAAATAGGCCTGTACATGTCTATTCTTTTAATTCATGGTGAATTAACAAAAAATGGCGGGAATTAGAGCTTTCTTCGCCATCCTTGAGAAGTTTAGTCACTTCATAGGATATGTTATCGTGTTAAACCTGTCTGAAAAACAATCTGTCTCTTTCTCTGAGTTTTTTTTGGGAGAGTTTTCTGACTTGCGCGATCTAAGCTCCGCCCAGTGTGGCAAAAAAAAAAAAAAATACTCTCAGCCGTACCACGTGACAGCTATAGAGGCACCCACAATTGGAATAGGCAGTCTAATCAACACAGCGACCTCTTTTGTCTAGTTGAATTCAGTGTCTTAAATAGGCCTGTACATGTCTATTCTTTTAATTCATGGTGAATTAACAAAAAATGGCGGGAATTAGAGCTTTCTTCGCCATCCTTGAGAAGTTTAGTCACTTCATAGGATATGTTATCATGTTAAACCTGTCCGAAAAACAATCTGTCTCTTTCTCTGAGTGTTTTTTGGGAGAGTTTTCTGACTTGCGCGATCTAAGCTCCGCCCAGTGTGGCAAAAAAAAAAAAAAATCCTCTCAGCTGTACCACGTGACAGCTATAGAGGCACCCACAATTGGAATAGGCAGTCTAATCCACACAGCGACCTCTGCTGGCCAGTTGAATTCAATGTCTTAAATAGGCCTGTACATGTCTATTCTTTTAATTCATGGTGAATTAACAAAAAAATGGCGGGAATTAGAGCTTTCTTCGCCATCCTTGAGAAGTTTAGTCACTTCATAGGATATGTTATCGTGTTAAACCTGTCTGAAAAACAATCTGTCTCTTTCTCTGAGTGTTTTTTGGGAGAGTTTTCTGACTTGCGCGATCTAAGCTCCGCCCAGTGTGGCAAAAAAAAAAAAAAATACTCTCAGCTGTACCACGTGACAGCTATAGAGGCACCCACAATTGGAATAGGCAGTCTAATCCACACAGCGACCTCTGCTGGCCAGTTGAATTCAATGTCTTAAATAGGCCTGTACATGTCTATTCTTTTAATTCATGGTGAATTAACAAAAAATGGCGGGAATTAGAGCTTTCTTCGCCATCCTTGAGAAGTTTAGTCACTTCATAGGATATGTTATCATGTTAAACCTGTCCGAAAAACAATCTGTCTCTTTCTCTGAGTGTTTTTTGGGAGAGTTTTCTGACTTGCGCGATCTAAGCTCCGCTCAGTGTGGCAAATAAAAAAAAAAAAAATCTTTCAGCTGTAACACGTGACTTCTACATAGACACCCACAATTGGAATAGGCAGACTAGGCCATAGAGCGACCTCTGTTGGCCATTTGAATTCAGTGCTTTAAATAGGCCCTCAGACTGAAAATTTTAGCCACCATGTTTGAGAAACATAGTTGGATCTCTGAAGCCAAGAACACCCTGAGCGAGCCGGGCTCAGGCGGGCTTGGAGCGGGACCCTAGGGCCCCCTGACCCTGTGAAATACAATATCATATAAATAAATAAATCAATTAAAAAAAAAAAAAACTTTTCAGTTGTATCACGTGACAGCTATAAAGACACCCACAATTGGATTAGGCAGTCTAACCCACACAGCGACCTCTGCTGGCCAGTTGAATTCAGTGTCTTAAATAGGCCTGTACATGTTTATTTTTTTAATTCATGGTGAAGTAACAAAAAATGGCGGGAAATAGAGCTTTCTTCGCCATCCTTGAGAAGTTTAGTCACTTCATAGGATATGTTATCGTGTTAAACCTGTCTGAAAAACAATCTGTCTCTTTCTCTGAGTGTTTTTTGGGAGAGTTTTCCGACTTGCGCGATCTAAGCTCCGCCCAGTGTGGCAAAAAAAAAAAAAAATCCTCTCAGCTGTACCACGTGACAGCTATAGAGGCACCCTCAATTGGAATAGGCAGTCTAATCCACACAGCGACCTCTGCTGGCCAGTTGAATTCAGTGTCTTAAATAGGCCTGAAAATGTCTATTCTTTTAATTCATGGTGAATTAACAAAAAATGGCGGGAATTAGAGCTTTCTTCGCCATCCTTGAGAAGTTTAGTCACTTCATAGGATATGTTATCATGTTAAACCTGTCCGAAAAACAATCTGTCTCTTTCTCTGAGTGTTTTTTGGGAGAGTTTTCTGACTTGCGCGATCTAAGCTCCGCCCAGTGTGGCAAAAAAAAATAAAAAATCCTCTCAGCTGTACCACGTGACAGCTATAGAGGCACCCTCAATTGGAATAGGCAGTCTAATCCAACAGCGACCTCTGCTTGCCAGTTGAATTCAGTGTCTTAAATAGGCCTGTACATGTCTATTCTTTTAATTCATGGTGAATTAACAAAAAATGGCGGGAATTAGAGCTTTCTTCGCCATCCTTGAGAAGTTTAGTCACTTCATAGGATATGTTATCATGTTAAACCTGTCCGAAAAACAATCTGTCTCTTTCTCTGAGTGTTTTTTGGGAGAGTTTTCTGACTTGCGCGATCTAAGCTCCGCTCAGTGTGGCAAATAAAAAAAAAAAAAAATCTTTCAGCTGTAACACGTGACTTCTACATAGACACCCACAATTGGAATAGGCAGACTAGGCCATAGAGCGACCTCTGTTGGCCATTTGAATTCAGTGCTTTAAATAGGCCCTCAGACTGAAAATTTTAGCCACCATGTTTGAGAAACATAGTTGGATCTCTGAAGCCAAGAACACCCTGAGCGAGCCGGGCTCAGGCGGGCTTGGAGCGGGACCCTAGGGCTCCCTGACCCTGTGAAATACAATATCATATAAATAAATAAATCAATTAAAAAAAAAAAAACTTTTCAGTTGTATCACGTGACAACAATAGAGACACCCACAATTGGAATAGGCAGTCAAAGCTACACAGCGACCTCTGTTGGTCAGATGAATTCAGTGTTTTAAATAGGCCTGTACATGTCTATTCTTTTAATTCATGGTGAATTAACAAAAAATGGCGGGAATTAGAGCTTTCTTCGCCATTCTTGAGAAGTTTAGTCACTTCATGGGATATGTTATCGTGTTAAACCTGTCCGAAAAACAATCTGTCTCTTTTTCTGATTGTTTTTTGGGAGAGTTTTCTGACTTGCGCGATCTAAGCTCCGCCCAGTATGGCAAAAAAAAATAAAAAATCCTGTCAGCTGTATCACGTGACAGCTATAGAGGCACCCACAATTGGAATAGGCAGTCTAATTCACACAGCGACCTCTGCTGGCCAGTTGAATTCAGTGACTTAAATAGGCCTGTACATGTCTATTCTTTTAATTCATTGTGAATTAACAAAAAATGGCGGGAATTAGAGCTTTCTTCGCCATCCTTGAGAAGTTTAGTCACTTCATAGGATATGTTATCATGTTAAACCTGTCCGAAAAACAATCTGTCTCTTTCTCTGAGTGTTTTTTGGGAGAGTTTTCTGATTTGCGCGATCTAAGCTCCGCTCAGTGTGGCAAATAAAAAAGAAAAAAATCTTTCAGCTGTATCACGTGACTGCTACAGAGACACCCACAATTGGAATAGGCAGTCTAGGCCATAGAGCGACCTCTGTTGGCCATTTGAATTCAGTGCTTTAAATAGGCCCTCAGACTGAAAATTTTAGCCACCATGTTTGAGAAACATAGTTGGATCTCTGAAGCCAAGAACACCCTGAGCGAGCCGAAGGCGAGCGGAGCGAAGCCGGGCTCAGGCGGGCTTGGAGCGGGACCCTAGGGCCCCCTGACCCTGTGAAATACAATATCATACAAATAAATAAATCAATTAAAAAAAAAAAAACTTTTCAGTTGTATCACGTGACAGCTATAGAGACACCCACAATTGGAATAGGCAGTCAAAGCTACACAGTGACCTCTACTGGTCAGTTGAATTCAGTGTCTTAAATAGGCCTGTACATGTCTATTCTTTTAATTCATGGTGAATTAACAAAAAATGGCGGGAATTAGAGCTTTCTTCGCCATCCTTGAGAGGTTTAGTCACTTCATAGGATATGTTATCATGTTAAACCTGTCCGAAAAACAATCTGTCTCTTTCTCTGAGTGTTTTTTGGGAGAGTTTTCTGACTTACGCGATCTAAGCTCCGCCCAGTGTGGAAAAAAAAAAAAAAAATCCTCTCAGCTGTACCACGTGACAGCTATAGAGGCACCCACAATTGGAATAGGCAGTCCAATCCACACAGCGACCTCTGCTGGCCAGTTGAATTCAATGTCTTAAATAGGCCTGTACATGTCTATTCTTTTAATTCATGGTGAATTAACAAAAAAATGGCGGGAATTAGAGCTTTCTTCGCCATCCTTGAGAAGTTTAGTCACTTCATAGGATATGTTATCGTGTTAAACCTGTCTGAAAAACAATCTGTCTCTTTCTCTGAGTGTTTTTTGGGAGAGTTTTCTGACTTGCGCGATCTAAGCTCCGCCCAGTGTGGCAAAAAAAAATAAAAATCCTCTTAGCTGTACCACGTGACAACTATAGAGGCACCCTCAATTGGAATAGGCAGTCCAATCCACACAGCAACCTCTGCTGGCCATTTGAATTCAATGTCTTAAATAGGCCTGTACATGTCTATTCTTTTAATTCATGGTGAATTAACAAAAAAATGGCGGGAATTAGAGCTTTCTTCGCCATCCTTGAGAAGTTTAGTCACTTCATAGGATATGTTATCGTGTTAAACCTGTCCGAAAAACAATCTGTCTCTTTCTCTGAGTGTTTTTTGGGAGAGTTTTCTGATTTGCGCGATCTAAGCTCCGCTCAGTGTGGCAAAAAAAAAAAAAAAAAATCTTTCAGCTGTATCACGTGACTGCTACAGAGACACCCACAATTGGAATAGGCAGTCTAGGCCATAGAGCGACCTCTGTTGGCCATTTGAATTCAGTGCTTTAAATAGGCCCTCAGACTGAAAATTTTAGCCACCATGTTTGAGAAACATAGTTGGATCTCTGAAGCCAAGAACACCCTGAGCGAGCCGAAGGCGAGCGAGCCGGGCTCAGGCGGGCTTGGAGCGGGACCCTAGGGCCCCCTCAGGCCTCCGCCGAAGGCGGAGCGGAGCGGGACCCTAGGGCCCCCTGACCCTGTGAAATACAATATCATATAAATAAATAAATCAATTAAAAAAAAAAAAAACTTTTCAGTTGTATCACGTGACAGCTATAGAGACAGCTATAGAGACACCCACAATTGGAATAGGCAGTCTAACCCACACAGCGACCTCTGCTGGCCAGTTGAATTCAGTGTCTTAAATAGGCCTGTAAATGTTTATTTTTTTAATTCAAGGTGAAGTAACAAAAAATGGCGGGAATTAGAGCTTTCTTCGCCATCCTTGAGAAGTTTAGTCACTTCATAGGATATGTTATCGTGTTAAACCTGTCTGAAAAACAATCTGTCTCTTTCTCTGAGTTTTTTTTGGGAGAGTTTTCTGACTTGCCCAATCTAAGCTCCGCCCAGTGTGGCCAAAAAAAAAAAAAATACTCTCAGCTGTACCACGTGACAGCTATAGAGGCACCCACAATTGGAATAGGCAGTCTAATCCACACAGCGACCTCTGCTGGCCAGTTTAATTCAATGTCTTAAATAGGCCTGTACATGTCTATTCTTTTAATTCATGGTGAATTAACAAAAAAATGGCGGGAATTAGAGCTTTCTTCGCCATCCTTGAGAAGTTTAGTCACTTCATAGGATATGTTATCGTGTTAAACCTGTCTGAAAAACAATCTGTCTCTTTCTCTGAGTGTTTTTTGGGAGAGTTTTCTGACTTGCGCGATCTAAGCTCCGCCCAGTGTGGCAAAAAAAAAAAAAAAAATCCTCTCAGCTGTACCACGTGACAGCTATAGAGGCACCCTCAATTGGAATAGGCAGCCTAATCCACACAGCGACCTCTGCTGGCCAGTTGAATTCAGTGTCTTAAATAGGCCTGTACATGTCTATTCTTTTAATTCATGGTGAATTAACAAAAAATGGCGGGAATTAGAGCTTTCTTCGCCATCCTTGAGAAGTTTAGTCACTTCATAGGATATGTTATCATGTTAAACCTGTCCGAAAAACAATCTGTCTCTTTCTCTGAGTGTTTTTTGGGAGAGTTTTCTGACTTGCGCGATCTAAGCTCCGCTCAGTGTGGCAAATAAAAAAAAAAAAAATCTTTCAGCTGTAACACGTGACTTCTACATAGACACCCACAATTGGAATAGGCAGACTAGGCCATAGAGCGACCTCTGTTGGCCATTTGAATTCAGTGCTTTAAATAGGCCCTCAGACTGAAAATTTTAGCCACCATGTTTGAGAAACATAGTTGGATCTCTGAAGCCAAGAACACCCTGAGCGAGCCGAAGGCGAGCGGAGCGAAGCCGGGCTCAGGCGGGCTTGGAGCGGGACCCTGTGAAATACAATATCATATAAATAAATAAATCAATTAAAAAAAAAAAAACTTTTCAGTTTTAACACGTGACAGCTATAGAGACACCCACAATTGGAATAGGCAGTCAAAGCTACACAGTGACCTCTGCTGGCCAGTTGAATTCAGTGTTTTAAATAGGCCTGTACATGTCTATTCTTTTAATTCATGGTGAATTAACAAAAAATGGCGAGAATTAGAGCTTTCTTCGCCATCCTTGAGAAGTTTAGTCACTTCATAGGATATGTTATCATGTTAAACCTGTCCGAAAAACAATCTGTCTCTTTCTCTGAGTGTTTTTTGGGAGAGTTTTCTGACTTGCGCGATCTAAGCTCCGCCCAGTGTGGCAAAAAAAAAAAAAAATACTCTCAGCTGTACCACGTGACAGCTATAGAGGCACCCACAATTGGAATAGGCAGTCTAATCAACACAGCGACCTCTTTTGTCCAGTTGAATTCAGTGTCTTAAATAGGCCTGTACATGTCTATTCTTTTAATTCATGGTGAATTAACAAAAAATGGCGGGAATTAGAGCTTTCTTCGCCATCCTTGAGAAGTTTAGTCACTTCATAGGATATGTTATCATGTTAAACCTGTCCGAAAAGCAATCTGTCTCTTTCTCTGAGTGTTTTTTGGGAGAGTTTTCTGACTTGCGCGATCTAAGCTCCGCCCAGTGTGGCAAAAAAAAAAAAAAATCCTCTCAGCTGTACCACGTGACAGCTATAGAGGCACCCACAATTGGAATAGGCAGTCTAATCCACACAGCGACCTCTGCTGGCCAGTTGAATTCAATGTCTTAAATAGGCCTGTACATGTCTATTCTTTTAATTCATGGTGAATTAACAAAAAAATGGCGGGAATTAGAGCTTTCTTCGCCATCCTTGAGAAGTTTAGTCACTTCATAGGATATGTTATCGTGTTAAACCTGTCTGAAAAACAATCTGTCTCTTTCTCTGAGTGTTTTTTGGGAGAGTTTTCTGACTTGCGCGATCTAAGCTCCGCCCAGTGTGGCAAAAAAAAAAAAAATACTCTCAGCTGTACCACGTGACAGCTATAGAGGCACCCACAATTGGAATAGGCAGTCTAATCCACACAGCGACCTCTGCTGGCCAGTTGAATTCAATGTCTTAAATAGGCCTGTACATGTCTATTCTTTTAATTCATGGTGAATTAACAAAAAAATGGCGGGAATTAGAGCTTTCTTCGCCATCCTTGAGAAGTTTAGTCACTTCATAGGATATGTTATCGTGTTAAACCTGTCTGAAAAACAATCTGTCTCTTTCTCTGAGTGTTTTTTGGGAGAGTTTTCTGACTTGCGCGATCTAAGCTCCGCCCAGTGTGGCAAAAAAAAAAAAAAAAATCCTCTCAGCTGTACCACGTGACAGCTATAGAGGCACCCTCAATTGGAATAGGCAGCCTAATCCACACAGCGACCTCTGCTGGCCAGTTGAATTCAGTGTCTTAAATAGGCCTGTACATGTCTATTCTTTTAATTCATGGTGAATTAACAAAAAATGGCGGGAATTAGAGCTTTCTTCGCCATCCTTGAGAAGTTTAGTCACTTCATAGGATATGTTATCATGTTAAACCTGTCCGAAAAACAATCTGTCTCTTTCTCTGAGTGTTTTTTGGGAGAGTTTTCTGACTTGCGCGATCTAAGCTCCGCTCAGTGTGGCAAAAAAAAAAAAAAAAAAACTTTCAGCTGTAACACGTGACTTCTACATAGACACCCACAATTGGAATAGGCAGACTAGGCCATAGAGCGACCTCTGTTGGCCATTTGAATTCAGTGCTTTAAATAGGCCCTCAGACTGAAAATTTTAGCCACCATGTTTGAGAAACATAGTTGGATCTCTGAAGCCAAGAACACCCTGAGCGAGCCGAAGGCGAGCGGAGCGAAGCCGGGCTCAGGCGGGCTTGGAGCGGGACCCTGTGAAATACAATATCATATAAATAAATAAATCAATTAAAAAAAAAAAAACTTTTCAGTTTTAACACGTGACAGCTATAGAGACACCCACAATTGGAATAGGCAGTCAAAGCTACACAGTGACCTCTGCTGGCCAGTTGAATTCAGTGTTTTAAATAGGCCTGTACATGTCTATTCTTTTAATTCATGGTGAATTAACAAAAAATGGCGAGAATTAGAGCTTTCTTCGCCATCCTTGAGAAGTTTAGTCACTTCATAGGATATGTTATCATGTTAAACCTGTCCGAAAAACAATCTGTCTCTTTCTCTGAGTGTTTTTTGGGAGAGTTTTCTGACTTGCGCGATCTAAGCTCCGCCCAGTGTGGCAAAAAAAAAAAAAAATACTCTCAGCTGTACCACGTGACAGCTATAGAGGCACCCACAATTGGAATAGGCAGTCTAATCCACACAGCGACCTCTGCTGTCCAGTTGAATTCAGTGTCTTAAATAGGCCTGTACATGTCTATTCTTTTAATTCATGGTGAATTAACAAAAAATGGCGGGAATTAGAGCTTTCTTCGCCATCCTTGAGAAGTTTAGTCACTTCATAGGATATGTTATCGTGTTAAACCTGTCTGAAAAACAATCTGTCTCTTTCTCTGAGTTTTTTTTGGGAGAGTTTTCTGACTTGCGCGATCTAAGCTCCGCCCAGTGTGGCAAAAAAAAAAAAAAATACTCT
This sequence comes from Hoplias malabaricus, assembly GCF_029633855.1. Classification (NCBI taxonomy): domain Eukaryota; kingdom Metazoa; phylum Chordata; class Actinopteri; order Characiformes; family Erythrinidae; genus Hoplias; species Hoplias malabaricus. Next base: position 44,662,188 of record NC_089808.1, read on the forward strand.
CAGCTGTACCACGTGACAGCTATAGAGGCACCCACAATTGGAATAGGCAGTCTAATCAACACAGCGACCTCTTTTGTCCAGTTGAATTCAGTGTCTTAAATAGGCCTGTACATGTCTATTCTTTTAATTCATGGTGAATTAACAAAAAATGGCGGGAATTAGAGCTTTCTTCGCCATCCTTGAGAAGTTTAGTCACTTCATAGGATATGTTATCATGTTAAACCTGTCCGAAAAACAATCTGTCTCTTTCTCTGAGTGTTTTTTGGGAGAGTTTTCTGACTTGCGCGATCTAAGCTCCGCCCAGTGTGGCAAAAAAAAAAAAAAATCCTCTCAGCTGTACCACGTGACAGCTATAGAGGCACCCACAATTGGAATAGGCAGTCTAATCCACACAGCGACCTCTGCTGGCCAGTTGAATTCAATGTCTTAAATAGGCCTGTACATGTCTATTCTTTTAATTCATGGTGAATTAACAAAAAAATGGCGGGAATTAGAGCTTTCTTCGCCATCCTTGAGAAGTTTAGTCACTTCATAGGATATGTTATCGTGTTAAACCTGTCTGAAAAACAATCTGTCTCTTTCTCTGAGTGTTTTTTCGGAGAGTTTTCTGACTTGCGCGATCTAAGCTCCGCCCAGTGTGGCAAAAAAAAAAAAAAATACTCTCAGCTGTACCACGTGACAGCTATAGAGGCACCCACAATTGGAATAGGCAGTCTAATCCACACAGCGACCTCTGCTGGCCAGTTGAATTCAATGTCTTAAATAGGCCTGTACATGTCTATTCTTTTAATTCATGGTGAATTAACAAAAAAATGGCGGGAATTAGAGCTTTCTTCGCCATCCTTGAGAAGTTTAGTCACTTCATAGGATATGTTATCGTGTTAAACCTGTCTGAAAAACAATCTGTCTCTTTCTCTGAGTGTTTTTTGGGAGAGTTTTCTGACTTGCGCGATCTAAGCTCCGCCCAGTGTGGCAAAAAAAAAAAAAAAATCCTCTCAGCTGTACCACGTGACAGCTATAGAGGCACCCTCAATTGGAATAGGCAGCCTAATCCACACAGCGACCTCTGCTGGCCAGTTGAATTCAATGTCTTAAATAGGCCTGTACATGTCTATTCTTTTAATTCATGGTGAATTAACAAAAAAATGGCGGGAATTAGAGCTTTCTTCGCCATCCTTGAGAAGTTTAGTCACTTCATAGGATATGTTATCGTGTTAAACCTGTCTGAAAAACAATCTGTCTCTTTCTCTGAGTTTTTTTTGGGAGAGTTTTCTGACTTGCGCGATCTAAGCTCCGCTCAGTGTGGCAAATAAAAAAAAAAAAAATCTTTCAGCTGTAACACGTGACTTCTACATAGACACCCACAATTGGAATAGGCAGACTAGGCCATAGAGCGACCTCTGTTGGCCATTTGAATTCAGTGCTTTAAATAGGCCCTCAGACTGAAAATTTTAGCCACCATGTTTGAGAAACATAGTTGGATCTCTGAAGCCAAGAACACCCTGAGCGAGCCGAAGGCGAGCGGAGCGAAGCCGGGCTCAGGCGGGCTTGGAGCGGGACCCTGTGAAATACAATATCATATAAATAAATAAATCAATTAAAAAAAAAAAAACTTTTCAGTTTTAACACGTGACAGCTATAGAGACACCCACAATTGGAATAGGCAGTCAAAGCTACACAGTGACCTCTGCTGGCCAGTTGAATTCAGTGTTTTAAATAGGCCTGTACATGTCTATTCTTTTAATTCATGGTGAATTAACAAAAAATGGCGAGAATTAGAGCTTTCTTCGCCATCCTTGAGAAGTTTAGTCACTTCATAGGATATGTTATCATGTTAAACCTGTCCGAAAAACAATCTGTCTCTTTCTCTGAGTGTTTTTTGGGAGAGTTTTCTGACTTGCGCGATCTAAGCTCCGCCCAGTGTGGCAAAAAAAAAAAAAAATACTCTCAGCTGTACCACGTGACAGCTATAGAGGCACCCACAATTGGAATAGGCAGTCTAATCCACACAGCGACCTCTGCTGTCCAGTTGAATTCAGTGTCTTAAATAGGCCTGTACATGTCTATTCTTTTAATTCATGGTGAATTAACAAAAAATGGCGGGAATTAGAGCTTTCTTCGCCATCCTTGAGAAGTTTAGTCACTTCATAGGATATGTTATCGTGTTAAACCTGTCTGAAAAACAATCTGTCTCTTTCTCTGAGTTTTTTTTGGGAGAGTTTTCTGACTTGCGCGATCTAAGCTCCGCCCAGTGTGGCAAAAAAAAAAAAAAATACTCTCAGCTGTACCACGTGACAGCTATAGAGGCACCCACAATTGGAATAGGCAGTCTAATCAACACAGCGACCTCTTTTGTCCAGTTGAATTCAGTGTCTTAAATAGGCCTGTACATGTCTATTCTTTTAATTCATGGTGAATTAACAAAAAATGGCGGGAATTAGAGCTTTCTTCGCCATCCTTGAGAAGTTTAGTCACTTCATAGGATATGTTATCATGTTAAACCTGTCCGAAAAACAATCTGTCTCTTTCTCTGAGTGTTTTTTGGGAGAGTTTTCTGACTTGCGCGATCTAAGCTCCGCTCAGTGTGGCAAATAAAAAAAAAAAAAATCTTTCAGCTGTAACACGTGACTTCTACATAGACACCCACAATTGGAATAGGCAGACTAGGCCATAGAGCGACCTCTGTTGGCCATTTGAATTCAGTGCTTTAAATAGGCCCTCAGACTGAAAATTTTAGCCACCATGTTTGAGAAACATAGTTGGATCTCTGAAGCCAAGAACACCCTGAGCGAGCCGAAGGCGAGCGGAGCGAAGCCGGGCTCAGGCGGGCTTGGAGCGGGACCCTGTGAAATACAATATCATATAAATAAATAAATCAATTAAAAAAAAAAAAACTTTTCAGTTTTAACACGTGACAGCTATAGAGACACCCACAATTGGAATAGGCAGTCAAAGCTACACAGTGACCTCTGCTGGCCAGTTGAATTCAGTGTTTTAAATAGGCCTGTACATGTCTATTCTTTTAATTCATGGTGAATTAACAAAAAATGGCGAGAATTAGAGCTTTCTTCGCCATCCTTGAGAAGTTTAGTCACTTCATAGGATATGTTATCATGTTAAACCTGTCCGAAAAACAATCTGTCTCTTTCTCTGAGTGTTTTTTGGGAGAGTTTTCTGACTTGCGCGATCTAAGCTCCGCCCAGTGTGGCAAAAAAAAAAAAAAATACTCTCAGCTGTACCACGTGACAGCTATAGAGGCACCCACAATTGGAATAGGCAGTCTAATCCACACAGCGACCTCTGCTGTCCAGTTGAATTCAGTGTCTTAAATAGGCCTGTACATGTCTATTCTTTTAATTCATGGTGAATTAACAAAAAATGGCGGGAATTAGAGCTTTCTTCGCCATCCTTGAGAAGTTTAGTCACTTCATAGGATATGTTATCGTGTTAAACCTGTCTGAAAAACAATCTGTCTCTTTCTCTGAGTTTTTTTTGGGAGAGTTTTCTGACTTGCGCGATCTAAGCTCCGCCCAGTGTGGCAAAAAAAAAAAAAAATACTCTCAGCTGTACCACGTGACAGCTATAGAGGCACCCACAATTGGAATAGGCAGTCTAATCAACACAGCGACCTCTTTTGTCCAGTTGAATTCAGTGTCTTAAATAGGCCTGTACATGTCTATTCTTTTAATTCATGGTGAATTAACAAAAAATGGCGGGAATTAGAGCTTTCTTCGCCATCCTTGAGAAGTTTAGTCACTTCATAGGATATGTTATCATGTTAAACCTGTCCGAAAAGCAATCTGTCTCTTTCTCTGAGTGTTTTTTGGGAGAGTTTTCTGACTTGCGCGATCTAAGCTCCGCCCAGTGTGGCAAAAAAAAAAAAAAATCCTCTCAGCTGTACCACGTGACAGCTATAGAGGCACCCACAATTGGAATAGGCAGTCTAATCCACACAGCGACCTCTGCTGGCCAGTTGAATTCAATGTCTTAAATAGGCCTGTACATGTCTATTCTTTTAATTCATGGTGAATTAACAAAAAAATGGCGGGAATTAGAGCTTTCTTCGCCATCCTTGAGAAGTTTAGTCACTTCATAGGATATGTTATCGTGTTAAACCTGTCTGAAAAACAATCTGTCTCTTTCTCTGAGTGTTTTTTGGGAGAGTTTTCTGACTTGCGCGATCTAAGCTCCGCCCAGTGTGGCAAAAAAAAAAAAAATACTCTCAGCTGTACCACGTGACAGCTATAGAGGCACCCACAATTGGAATAGGCAGTCTAATCCACACAGCGACCTCTGCTGGCCAGTTGAATTCAATGTCTTAAATAGGCCTGTACATGTCTATTCTTTTAATTCATGGTGAATTAACAAAAAAATGGCGGGAATTAGAGCTTTCTTCGCCATCCTTGAGAAGTTTAGTCACTTCATAGGATATGTTATCGTGTTAAACCTGTCTGAAAAACAATCTGTCTCTTTCTCTGAGTGTTTTTTGGGAGAGTTTTCTGACTTGCGCGATCTAAGCTCCGCCCAGTGTGGCAAAAAAAAAAAAAAAAATCCTCTCAGCTGTACCACGTGACAGCTATAGAGGCACCCTCAATTGGAATAGGCAGCCTAATCCACACAGCGACCTCTGCTGGCCAGTTGAATTCAGTGTCTTAAATAGGCCTGTACATGTCTATTCTTTTAATTCATGGTGAATTAACAAAAAATGGCGGGAATTAGAGCTTTCTTCGCCATCCTTGAGAAGTTTAGTCACTTCATAGGATATGTTATCATGTTAAACCTGTCCGAAAAACAATCTGTCTCTTTCTCTGAGTGTTTTTTGGGAGAGTTTTCTGACTTGCGCGATCTAAGCTCCGCTCAGTGTGGCAAAAAAAAAAAAAAAAAAAACTTTCAGCTGTAACACGTGACTTCTACATAGACACCCACAATTGGAATAGGCAGACTAGGCCATAGAGCGACCTCTGTTGGCCATTTGAATTCAGTGCTTTAAATAGGCCCTCAGACTGAAAATTTTAGCCACCATGTTTGAGAAACATAGTTGGATCTCTGAAGCCAAGAACACCCTGAGCGAGCCGAAGGCGAGCGGAGCGAAGCCGGGCTCAGGCGGGCTTGGAGCGGGACCCTGTGAAATACAATATCATATAAATAAATAAATCAATTAAAAAAAAAAAAACTTTTCAGTTTTAACACGTGACAGCTATAGAGACACCCACAATTGGAATAGGCAGTCAAAGCTACACAGTGACCTCTGCTGGCCAGTTGAATTCAGTGTTTTAAATAGGCCTGTACATGTCTATTCTTTTAATTCATGGTGAATTAACAAAAAATGGCGAGAATTAGAGCTTTCTTCGCCATCCTTGAGAAGTTTAGTCACTTCATAGGATATGTTATCATGTTAAACCTGTCCGAAAAACAATCTGTCTCTTTCTCTGAGTGTTTTTTGGGAGAGTTTTCTGACTTGCGCGATCTAAGCTCCGCCCAGTGTGGCAAAAAAAAAAAAAAATACTCTCAGCTGTACCACGTGACAGCTATAGAGGCACCCACAATTGGAATAGGCAGTCTAATCCACACAGCGACCTCTGCTGTCAAGTTGAATTCAGTGTCTTAAATAGGCCTGTACATGTCTATTCTTTTAATTCATGGTGAATTAACAAAAAATGGCGGGAATTAGAGCTTTCTTCGCCATCCTTGAGAAGTTTAGTCACTTCATAGGATATGTTATCGTGTTAAACCTGTCTGAAAAACAATCTGTCTCTTTCTCTGAGTTTTTTTTGGGAGAGTTTTCTGACTTGCGCGATCTAAGCTCCGCCCAGTGTGGCAAAAAAAAAAAAAAATACTCTCAGCTGTACCACGTGACAGCTATAGAGGCACCCACAATTGGAATAGGCAGTCTAATCAACACAGCGACCTCTTTTGTCCAGTTGAATTCAGTGTCTTAAATAGGCCTGTACATGTCTATTCTTTTAATTCATGGTGAATTAACAAAAAATGGCGGGAATTAGAGCTTTCTTCGCCATCCTTGAGAAGTTTAGTCACTTCATAGGATATGTTATCATGTTAAACCTGTCCGAAAAACAATCTGTCTCTTTCTCTGAGTGTTTTTTGGGAGAGTTTTCTGACTTGCGCGATCTAAGCTCCGCCCAGTGTGGCAAAAAAAAAAAAAAATACTCTCAGCTGTACCACGTGACAGCTATAGAGGCACCCACAATTGGAATAGGCAGTCTAATCCACACAGCGACCTCTGCTGGCCAGTTGAATTCAATGTCTTAAATAGGCCTGTACATGTCTATTCTTTTAATTCATGGTGAATTAACAAAAAAATGGCGGGAATTAGAGCTTTCTTCGCCATCCTTGAGAAGTTTAGTCACTTCATAGGATATGTTATCGTGTTAAACCTGTCTGAAAAACAATCTGTCTCTTTCTCTGAGTGTTTTTTGGGAGAGTTTTCTGACTTGCGCGATCTAAGCTCCGCCCAGTGTGGCAAAAAAAAAAAAAAATCCTCTCAGCTGTACCACGTGACAGCTATAGAGGCACCCACAATTGGAATAGGCAGTCTAATCCACACAGCGACCTCTGCTGGCCAGTTGAATTCAATGTCTTAAATAGGCCTGTACATGTCTATTCTTTTAATTCATGGTGAATTAACAAAAAAATGGCGGGAATTAGAGCTTTCTTCGCCATCCTTGAGAAGTTTAGTCACTTCATAGGATATGTTATCGTGTTAAACCTGTCTGAAAAACAATCTGTCTCTTTCTCTGAGTGTTTTTTGGGAGAGTTTTCTGACTTGCGCGATCTAAGCTCCGCCCAGTGTGGCAAAAAAAAAAAAAAAATCCTCTCAGCTGTACCACGTGACAGCTATAGAGGCACCCTCAATTGGAATAGGCAGCCTAATCCACACAGCGACCTCTGCTGGCCAGTTGAATTCAATGTCTTAAATAGGCCTGTACATGTCTATTCTTTTAATTCATGGTGAATTAACAAAAAAATGGCGGGAATTAGAGCTTTCTTCGCCATCCTTGAGAAGTTTAGTCACTTCATAGGATATGTTATCGTGTTAAACCTGTCTGAAAAACAATCTGTCTCTTTCTCTGAGTTTTTTTTGGGAGAGTTTTCTGACTTGCGCGATCTAAGCTCCGCTCAGTGTGGCAAATAAAAAAAAAAAAAATCTTTCAGCTGTAACACGTGACTTCTACATAGACACCCACAATTGGAATAGGCAGACTAGGCCATAGAGCGACCTCTGTTGGCCATTTGAATTCAGTGCTTTAAATAGGCCCTCAGACTGAAAATTTTAGCCACCATGTTTGAGAAACATAGTTGGATCTCTGAAGCCAAGAACACCCTGAGCGAGCCGAAGGCGAGCGGAGCGAAGCCGGGCTCAGGCGGGCTTGGAGCGGGACCCTGTGAAATACAATATCATATAAATAAATAAATCAATTAAAAAAAAAAAAACTTTTCAGTTTTAACACGTGACAGCTATAGAGACACCCACAATTGGAATAGGCAGTCAAAGCTACACAGTGACCTCTGCTGGCCAGTTGAATTCAGTGTTTTAAATAGGCCTGTACATGTCTATTCTTTTAATTCATGGTGAATTAACAAAAAATGGCGAGAATTAGAGCTTTCTTCGCCATCCTTGAGAAGTTTAGTCACTTCATAGGATATGTTATCATGTTAAACCTGTCCGAAAAACAATCTGTCTCTTTCTCTGAGTGTTTTTTGGGAGAGTTTTCTGACTTGCGCGATCTAAGCTCCGCCCAGTGTGGCAAAAAAAAAAAAAAATACTCTCAGCTGTACCACGTGACAGCTATAGAGGCACCCACAATTGGAATAGGCAGTCTAATCCACACAGCGACCTCTGCTGTCCAGTTGAATTCAGTGTCTTAAATAGGCCTGTACATGTCTATTCTTTTAATTCATGGTGAATTAACAAAAAATGGCGGGAATTAGAGCTTTCTTCGCCATCCTTGAGAAGTTTAGTCACTTCATAGGATATGTTATCGTGTTAAACCTGTCTGAAAAACAATCTGTCTCTTTCTCTGAGTTTTTTTTGGGAGAGTTTTCTGACTTGCGCGATCTAAGCTCCGCCCAGTGTGGCAAAAAAAAAAAAAAATACTCTCAGCTGTACCACGTGACAGCTATAGAGGCACCCACAATTGGAATAGGCAGTCTAATCCACACAGCGACCTCTGCTGGCCAGTTGAATTCAATGTCTTAAATAGGCCTGTACATGTCTATTCTTTTAATTCATGGTGAATTAACAAAAAATGGCGGGAATTAGAGCTTTCTTCGCCATCCTTGAGAAGTTTAGTCACTTCATAGGATATGTTATCATGTTAAACCTGTCCGAAAAACAATCTGTCTCTTTCTCTGAGTGTTTTTTGGGAGAGTTTTCTGACTTGCGCGATCTAAGCTCCGCCCAGTGTGGCAAAAAAAAAAAAAAATCCTCTCAGCTGTACCACGTGACAGCTATAGAGGCACCCACAATTGGAATAGGCAGTCTAATCCACACAGCGACCTCTGCTGGCCAGTTGAATTCAATGTCTTAAATAGGCCTGTACATGTCTATTCTTTTAATTCATGGTGAATTAACAAAAAAATGGCGGGAATTAGAGCTTTCTTCGCCATCCTTGAGAAGTTTAGTCACTTCATAGGATATGTTATCGTGTTAAACCTGTCTGAAAAACAATCTGTCTCTTTCTCTGAGTGTTTTTTGGGAGAGTTTTCTGACTTGCGCGATCTAAGCTCCGCCCAGTGTGGCAAAAAAAAAAAAAAATACTCTCAGCTGTACCACGTGACAGCTATAGAGGCACCCACAATTGGAATAGGCAGTCTAATCCACACAGCGACCTCTGCTGGCCAGTTGAATTCAATGTCTTAAATAGGCCTGTACATGTCTATTCTTTTAATTCATGGTGAATTAACAAAAAAATGGCGGGAATTAGAGCTTTCTTCGCCATCCTTGAGAAGTTTAGTCACTTCATAGGATATGTTATCGTGTTAAACCTGTCTGAAAAACAATCTGTCTCTTTCTCTGAGTGTTTTTTGGGAGAGTTTTCTGACTTGCGCGATCTAAGCTCCGCCCAGTGTGGCAAAAAAAAAAAAAAAAATCCTCTCAGCTGTACCACGTGACAGCTATAGAGGCACCCTCAATTGGAATAGGCAGCCTAATCCACACAGCGACCTCTGCTGGCCAGTTGAATTCAGTGTCTTAAATAGGCCTGTACATGTCTATTCTTTTAATTCATGGTGAATTAACAAAAAATGGCGGGAATTAGAGCTTTCTTCGCCATCCTTGAGAAGTTTAGTCACTTCATAGGATATGTTATCATGTTAAACCTGTCCGAAAAACAATCTGTCTCTTTCTCTGAGTGTTTTTTGGGAGAGTTTTCTGACTTGCGCGATCTAAGCTCCGCTCAGTGTGGCAAATAAAAAAAAAAAAAATCTTTCAGCTGTAACACGTGACTTCTACATAGACACCCACAATTGGAATAGGCAGACTAGGCCATAGAGCGACCTCTGTTGGCCATTTGAATTCAGTGCTTTAAATAGGCCCTCAGACTGAAAATTTTAGCCACCATGTTTGAGAAACATAGTTGGATCTCTGAAGCCAAGAACACCCTGAGCGAGCCGAAGGCGAGCGGAGCGAAGCCGGGCTCAGGCGGGCTTGGAGCGGGACCCTGTGAAATACAATATCATATAAATAAATAAATCAATTAAAAAAAAAAAAACTTTTCAGTTTTAACACGTGACAGCTATAGAGACACCCACAATTGGAATAGGCAGTCAAAGCTACACAGTGACCTCTGCTGGCCAGTTGAATTCAGTGTTTTAAATAGGCCTGTACATGTCTATTCTTTTAATTCATGGTGAATTAACAAAAAATGGCGAGAATTAGAGCTTTCTTCGCCATCCTTGAGAAGTTTAGTCACTTCATAGGATATGTTATCATGTTAAACCTGTCCGAAAAACAATCTGTCTCTTTCTCTGAGTGTTTTTTGGGAGAGTTTTCTGACTTGCGCGATCTAAGCTCCGCCCAGTGTGGCAAAAAAAAAAAAAAATACTCTCAGCTGTACCACGTGACAGCTATAGAGGCACCCACAATTGGAATAGGCAGTCTAATCCACACAGCGACCTCTGCTGTCCAGTTGAATTCAGTGTCTTAAATAGGCCTGTACATGTCTATTCTTTTAATTCATGGTGAATTAACAAAAAATGGCGGGAATTAGAGCTTTCTTCGCCATCCTTGAGAAGTTTAGTCACTTCATAGGATATGTTATCGTGTTAAACCTGTCTGAAAAACAATCTGTCTCTTTCTCTGAGTTTTTTTTGGGAGAGTTTTCTGACTTGCGCGATCTAAGCTCCGCCCAGTGTGGCAAAAAAAAAAAAAAATACTCTCAGCTGTACCACGTGACAGCTATAGAGGCACCCACAATTGGAATAGGCAGTCTAATCAACACAGCGACCTCTTTTGTCCAGTTGAATTCAGTGTCTTAAATAGGCCTGTACATGTCTATTCTTTTAATTCATGGTGAATTAACAAAAAATGGCGGGAATTAGAGCTTTCTTCGCCATCCTTGAGAAGTTTAGTCACTTCATAGGATATGTTATCATGTTAAACCTGTCCGAAAAACAATCTGTCTCTTTCTCTGAGTGTTTTTTGGGAGAGTTTTCTGACTTGCGCGATCTAAGCTCCGCCCAGTGTGGCAAAAAAAAAAAAAAATCCTCTCAGCTGTACCACGTGACAGCTATAGAGGCACCCACAATTGGAATAGGCAGTCTAATCCACACAGCGACCTCTGCTGGCCAGTTGAATTCAATGTCTTAAATAGGCCTGTACATGTCTATTCTTTTAATTCATGGTGAATTAACAAAAAAATGGCGGGAATTAGAGCTTTCTTCGCCATCCTTGAGAAGTTTAGTCACTTCATAGGATATGTTATCGTGTTAAACCTGTCTGAAAAACAATCTGTCTCTTTCTCTGAGTGTTTTTTGGGAGAGTTTTCTGACTTGCGCGATCTAAGCTCCGCCCAGTGTGGCAAAAAAAATAAAAAATACTCTCAGCTGTACCACGTGACAGCTATAGAGGCACCCACAATTGGAATAGGCAGTCTAATCCACACAGCGACCTCTGCTGGCCAGTTGAATTCAATGTCTTAAATAGGCCTGTACATGTCTATTCTTTTAATTCATGGTGAATTAACAAAAAAATGGCGGGAATTAGAGCTTTCTTCGCCATCCTTGAGAAGTTTAGTCACTTCATAGGATATGTTATCGTGTTAAACCTGTCTGAAAAACAATCTGTCTCTTTCTCTGAGTGTTTTTTGGGAGAGTTTTCTGACTTGCGCGATCTAAGCTCCGCCCAGTGTGGCAAAAAAAAAAAAAAAAATCCTCTCAGCTGTACCACGTGACAGCTATAGAGGCACCCTCAATTGGAATAGGCAGCCTAATCCACACAGCGACCTCTGCTGGCCAGTTGAATTCAGTGTCTTAAATAGGCCTGTACATGTCTATTCTTTTAATTCATGGTGAATTAACAAAAAATGGCGGGAATTAGAGCTTTCTTCGCCATCCTTGAGAAGTTTAGTCACTTCATAGGATATGTTATCATGTTAAACCTGTCCGAAAAACAATCTGTCTCTTTCTCTGAGTGTTTTTTGGGAGAGTTTTCTGACTTGCGCGATCTAAGCTCCGCTCAGTGTGGCAAATAAAAAAAAAAAAAATCTTTCAGCTGTAACACGTGACTTCTACATAGACACCCACAATTGGAATAGGCAGACTAGGCCATAGAGCGACCTCTGTTGGCCATTTGAATTCAGTGCTTTAAATAGGCCCTCAGACTGAAAATTTTAGCCACCATGTTTGAGAAACATAGTTGGATCTCTGAAGCCAAGAACACCCTGAGCGAGCCGAAGGCGAGCGGAGCGAAGCCGGGCTCAGGCGGGCTTGGAGCGGGACCCTGTGAAATACAATATCATATAAATAAATAAATCAATTAAAAAAAAAAAAAACTTTTCAGTTTTAACACGTGACAGCTATAGAGACACCCACAATTGGAATAGGCAGTCAAAGCTACACAGTGACCTCTGCTGGCCAGTTGAATTCAGTGTTTTAAATAGGCCTGTACATGTCTATTCTTTTAATTCATGGTGAATTAACAAAAAATGGCGAGAATTAGAGCTTTCTTCGCCATCCTTGAGAAGTTTAGTCACTTCATAGGATATGTTATCATGTTAAACCTGTCCGAAAAACAATCTGTCTCTTTCTCTGAGTGTTTTTTGGGAGAGTTTTCTGACTTGCGCGATCTAAGCTCCGCCCAGTGTGGCAAAAAAAAAAAAAATACTCTCAGCTGTACCACGTGACAGCTATAGAGGCACCCACAATTGGAATAGGCAGTCTAATCCACACAGCGACCTCTGCTGTCCAGTTGAATTCAGTGTCTTAAATAGGCCTGTACATGTCTATTCTTTTAATTCATGGTGAATTAACAAAAAATGGCGGGAATTAGAGCTTTCTTCGCCATCCTTGAGAAGTTTAGTCACTTCATAGGATATGTTATCGTGTTAAACCTGTCTGAAAAACAATCTGTCTCTTTCTCTGAGTTTTTTTTGGGAGAGTTTTCTGACTTGCGCGATCTAAGCTCCGCCCAGTGTGGCAAAAAAAAAAAAAAATACTCTCAGCTGTACCACGTGACAGCTATAGAGGCACCCACAATTGGAATAGGCAGTCTAATCCACACAGCGACCTCTGCTGGCCAGTTGAATTCAATGTCTTAAATAGGCCTGTACATGTCTATTCTTTTAATTCATGGTGAATTAACAAAAAAATGGCGGGAATTAGAGCTTTCTTCGCCATCCTTGAGAAGTTTAGTCACTTCATAGGATATGTTATCGTGTTAAACCTGTCTGAAAAACAATCTGTCTCTTTCTCTGAGTGTTTTTTGGGAGAGTTTTCTGACTTGCGCGATCTAAGCTCCGCCCAGTGTGGCAAAAAAAAAATAAAAATCCTCTCAGCTGTACCACGTGACAGCTATAGAGGCACCCTCAATTGGAATAGGCAGCCTAATCCACACAGCGACCTCTGCTGGCCAGTTGAATTCAGTGTCTTAAATAGGCCTGTACATGTCTATTCTTTTAATTCATGGTGAATTAACAAAAAATGGCGGGAATTAGAGCTTTCTTCGCCATCCTTGAGAAGTTTAGTCACTTCATAGGATATGTTATCATGTTAAACCTGTCCGAAAAACAATCTGTCTCTTTCTCTGAGTGTTTTTTGGGAGAGTTTTCTGACTTGCGCGATCTAAGCTCCGCTCAGTGTGGCAAATAAAAAAAAAAAAAATCTTTCAGCTGTAACACGTGACTTCTACATAGACACCCACAATTGGAATAGGCAGACTAGGCCATAGAGCGACCTCTGTTGGCCATTTGAATTCAGTGCTTTAAATAGGCCCTCAGACTGAAAATTTTAGCCACCATGTTTGAGAAACATAGTTGGATCTCTGAAGCCAAGAACACCCTGAGCGAGCCGAAGGCGAGCGGAGCGGGACCCTAGGGCTCCCTGACCCTGTGAAATACAATATCATATAAATAAATAAATCAATTAAAAAAAAAAAAACTTTTCAGTTGTATCACGTGACAACAATAGAGACACCCACAATTGGAATAGGCAGTCAAAGCTACACAGCGACCTCTGTTGGTCAGATGAATTCAGTGTTTTAAATAGGCCTGTACATGTCTATTCTTTTAATTCATGGTGAATTAACAAAAAATGGCGGGAATTAGAGCTTTCTTCGCCATTCTTGAGAAGTTTAGTCACTTCATGGGATATGTTATCGTGTTAAACCTGTCCGAAAAACAATCTGTCTCTTTTTCTGATTGTTTTTTGGGAGAGTTTTCTGACTTGCGCGATCTAAGCTCCGCCCAGTATGGCAAAAAAAAATAAAAAATCCTGTCAGCTGTATCACGTGACAGCTATAGAGGCACCCACAATTGGAATAGGCAGTCTAATTCACACAGCGACCTCTGCTGGCCAGTTGAATTCAGTGACTTAAATAGGCCTGTACATGTCTATTCTTTTAATTCATTGTGAATTAACAAAAAATGGCGGGAATTAGAGCTTTCTTCGCCATCCTTGAGAAGTTTAGTCACTTCATAGGATATGTTATCATGTTAAACCTGTCCGAAAAACAATCTGTCTCTTTCTCTGAGTGTTTTTTGGGAGAGTTTTCTGATTTGCGCGATCTAAGCTCCGCTCAGTGTGGCAAATAAAAAAGAAAAAAATCTTTCAGCTGTATCACGTGACTGCTACAGAGACACCCACAATTGGAATAGGCAGTCTAGGCCATAGAGCGACCTCTGTTGGCCATTTGAATTCAGTGCTTTAAATAGGCCCTCAGACTGAAAATTTTAGCCACCATGTTTGAGAAACATAGTTGGATCTCTGAAGCCAAGAACACCCTGAGCGAGCCGAAGGCGAGCGGAGCGAAGCCGGGCTCAGGCGGGCTTGGAGCGGGACCCTAGGGCCCCCTGACCCTGTGAAATACAATATCATACAAATAAATAAATCAATTAAAAAAAAAAAAACTTTTCAGTTGTATCACGTGACAGCTATAGAGACACCCACAATTGGAATAGGCAGTCAAAGCTACACAGTGACCTCTACTGGTCAGTTGATTTCAGTGTCTTAAATAGGCCTGTACATGTCTATTCTTTTAATTCATGGTGAATTAACAAAAAATGGCGGGAATTAGAGCTTTCTTCGCCATCCTTGAGAGGTTTAGTCACTTCATAGGATATGTTATCATGTTAAACCTGTCCGAAAAACAATCTGTCTCTTTCTCTGAGTGTTTTTTGGGAGAGTTTTCTGACTTACGCGATCTAAGCTCCGCCCAGTGTGGCAAAAAAAAAAAAAAATCCTCTCAGCTGTACCACGTGACAGCTATAGAGGCACCCACAATTGGAATAGGCAGTCCAATCCACACAGCGACCTCTGCTGGCCAGTTGAATTCAATGTCTTAAATAGGCCTGTACATGTCTATTCTTTTAATTCATGGTGAATTAACAAAAAAATGGCGGGAATTAGAGCTTTCTTCGCCATCCTTGAGAAGTTTAGTCACTTCATAGGATATGTTATCGTGTTAAACCTGTCTGAAAAACAATCTGTCTCTTTCTCTGAGTGTTTTTTGGGAGAGTTTTCTGACTTGCGCGATCTAAGCTCCGCCCAGTGTGGCAAAAAAAAATAAAAATCCTCTCAGCTGTACCACGTGATAACTATAGAGGCACCCTCAATTGGAATAGGCAGTGCAATCCACACAGCAACCTCTGCTGGCCATTTGAATTCAATGTCTTAAATAGGCCTGTACATGTCTATTCTTTTAATTCATGGTGAATTAACAAAAAAATGGCGGGAATTAGAGCTTTCTTCGCCATCCTTGAGAAGTTTAGTCACTTCATAGGATATGTTATCGTGTTAAACCTGTCCGAAAAACAATCTGTCTCTTTCTCTGAGTGTTTTTTGGGAGAGTTTTCTGATTTGCGCGATCTAAGCTCCGCTCAGTGTGGCAAAAAAAAAAAAAAAAAATCTTTCAGCTGTATCACGTGACTGCTACAGAGACACCCACAATTGGAATAGGCAGTCTAGGCCATAGAGCGACCTCTGTTGGCCATTTGAATTCAGTGCTTTAAATAGGCCCTCAGACTGAAAATTTTAGCCACCATGTTTGAGAAACATAGTTGGATCTCTGAAGCCAAGAACACCCTGAGCGAGCCGAAGGCGAGCGAGCCGGGCTCAGGCGGGCTTGGAGCGGGACCCTAGGGCCCCCTCAGGCCTCCGCCGAAGGCGGAGCGGAGCGGAGCGGGACCCTAGGGCCCCCTGACCCTGTGAAATACAATATCATATAAATAAATAAATCAATTAAAAAAAAAAAAAACTTTTCAGTTGTATCACGTGACAGCTATAGAGACAGCTATAGAGACACCCACAATTGGAATAGGCAGTCTAACCCACACAGCGACCTCTGCTGGCCAGTTGAATTCAGTGTCTTAAATAGGCCTGTAAATGTTTATTTTTTTAATTCAAGGTGAAGTAACAAAAAATGGCGGGAATTAGAGCTTTCTTCGCCATCCTTGAGAAGTTTAGTCACTTCATAGGATATGTTATCGTGTTAAACCTGTCTGAAAAACAATCTGTCTCTTTCTCTGAGTTTTTTTTGGGAGAGTTTTCTGACTTGCCCAATCTAAGCTCCGCCCAGTGTGGCAAAAAAAAAAAAAATACTCTCAGCTGTACCACGTGACAGCTATAGAGGCACCCACAATTGGAATAGGCAGTCTAATCCACACAGCGACCTCTGCTGGCCAGTTGAATTCAATGTCTTAAATAGGCCTGTACATGTCTATTCTTTTAATTCATGGTGAATTAACAAAAAAATGGCGGGAATTAGAGCTTTCTTCGCCATCCTTGAGAAGTTTAGTCACTTCATAGGATATGTTATCGTGTTAAACCTGTCTGAAAAACAATCTGTCTCTTTCTCTGAGTGTTTTTTGGGAGAGTTTTCTGACTTGCGCGATCTAAGCTCCGCCCAGTGTGGCAAAAAAAAAAAAAAAAATCCTCTCAGCTGTACCACGTGACAGCTATAGAGGCACCCTCAATTGGAATAGGCAGCCTAATCCACACAGCGACCTCTGCTGGCCAGTTGAATTCAGTGTCTTAAATAGGCCTGTACATGTCTATTCTTTTAATTCATGGTGAATTAACAAAAAATGGCGGGAATTAGAGCTTTCTTCGCCATCCTTGAGAAGTTTAGTCACTTCATAGGATATGTTATCATGTTAAACCTGTCCGAAAAACAATCTGTCTCTTTCTCTGAGTGTTTTTTGGGAGAGTTTTCTGACTTGCGCGATCTAAGCTCCGCTCAGTGTGGCAAATAAAAAAAAAAAAAATCTTTCAGCTGTAACACGTGACTTCTACATAGACACCCACAATTGGAATAGGCAGACTAGGCCATAGAGCGACCTCTGTTGGCCATTTGAATTCAGTGCTTTAAATAGGCCCTCAGACTGAAAATTTTAGCCACCATGTTTGAGAAACATAGTTGGATCTCTGAAGCCAAGAACACCCTGAGCGAGCCGAAGGCGAGCGGAGCGAAGCCGGGCTCAGGCGGGCTTGGAGCGGGACCCTGTGAAATACAATATCATATAAATAAATAAATCAATTAAAAAAAAAAAAAACTTTTCAGTTTTAACACGTGACAGCTATAGAGACACCCACAATTGGAATAGGCAGTCAAAGCTACACAGTGACCTCTGCTGGCCAGTTGAATTCAGTGTTTTAAATAGGCCTGTACATGTCTATTCTTTTAATTCATGGTGAATTAACAAAAAATGGCGGGAATTAGAGCTTTCTTCGCCATCCTTGAGAAGTTTAGTCACTTCATAGGATATGTTATCATGTTAAACCTGTCCGAAAAACAATCTGTCTCTTTCTCTGAGTGTTTTTTGGGAGAGTTTTCTGACTTGCGCGATCTAAGCTCCGCACAGTGTGGCAAAAAAAAAAAAAAATACTCTCAGCTGTACCACGTGACAGCTATAGAGGCACCCACAATTGGAATAGGCAGTCTAATCCACACAGCGACCTCTGCTGTCCAGTTGAATTCAGTGTCTTAAATAGGCCTGTACATGTCTATTCTTTTAATTCATGGTGAATTAACAAAAAATGGCGGGAATTAGAGCTTTCTTCGCCATCCTTGAGAAGTTTAGTCACTTCATAGGATATGTTATCGTGTTAAACCTGTCTGAAAAACAATCTGTCTCTTTCTCTGAGTTTTTTTTGGGAGAGTTTTCTGACTTGCGCGATCTAAGCTCCGCCCAGTGTGGCAAAAAAAAAAAAAAATACTCTCAGCTGTACCACGTGACAGCTATAGAGGCACCCACAATTGGAATAGGCAGTCTAATCAACACAGCGACCTCTTTTGTCCAGTTGAATTCAGTGTCTTAAATAGGCCTGTACATGTCTATTCTTTTAATTCATGGTGAATTAACAAAAAATGGCGGGAATTAGAGCTTTCTTCGCCATCCTTGAGAAGTTTAGTCACTTCATAGGATATGTTATCATGTTAAACCTGTCCGAAAAACAATCTGTCTCTTTCTCTGAGTGTTTTTTGGGAGAGTTTTCTGACTTGCGCGATCTAAGCTCCGCCCAGTGTGGCAAAAAAAAAAAAAAATCCTCTCAGCTGCACCACGTGACAGCTATAGAGGCACCCACAATTGGAATAGGCAGTCTAATCCACACAGCGACCTCTGCTGGCCAGTTGAATTCAATGTCTTAAATAGGCCTGTACATGTCTATTCTTTTAATTCATGGTGAATTAACAAAAAAATGGCGGGAATTAGAGCTTTCTTCGCCATCCTTGAGAAGTTTAGTCACTTCATAGGATATGTTATCGTGTTAAACCTGTCTGAAAAACAATCTGTCTCTTTCTCTGAGTGTTTTTTGGGAGAGTTTTCTGACTTGCGCGATCTAAGCTCCGCCCAGTGTGGCAAAAAAAAAAAAAAAAATCCTCTCAGCTGTACCACGTGACAGCTATAGAGGCACCCTCAATTGGAATAGGCAGCCTAATCCACACAGCGACCTCTGCTGGCCAGTTGAATTCAGTGTCTTAAATAGGCCTGTACATGTCTATTCTTTTAATTCATGGTGAATTAACAAAAAATGGCGGGAATTAGAGCTTTCTTCGCCATCCTTGAGAAGTTTAGTCACTTCATAGGATATGTTATCATGTTAAACCTGTCCGAAAAACAATCTGTCTCTTTCTCTGAGTGTTTTTTGGGAGAGTTTTCTGACTTGCGCGATCTAAGCTCCGCTCAGTGTGGCAAATAAAAAAAAAAAAAATCTTTCAGCTGTAACACGTGACTTCTACATAGACACCCACAATTGGAATAGGCAGACTAGGCCATAGAGCGACCTCTGTTGGCCATTTGAATTCAGTGCTTTAAATAGGCCCTCAGACTGAAAATTTTAGCCACCATGTTTGAGAAACATAGTTGGATCTCTGAAGCCAAGAACACCCTGAGCGAGCCGAAGGCGAGCGGAGCGGGACCCTAGGGCTCCCTGACCCTGTGAAATACAATATCATATAAATAAATAAATCAATTAAAAAAAAAAAAACTTTTCAGTTGTATCACGTGACAACAATAGAGACACCCACAATTGGAATAGGCAGTCAAAGCTACACAGCGACCTCTGTTGGTCAGATGAATTCAGTGTTTTAAATAGGCCTGTACATGTCTATTCTTTTAATTCATGGTGAATTAACAAAAAATGGCGGGAATTAGAGCTTTCTTCGCCATTCTTGAGAAGTTTAGTCACTTCATGGGATATGTTATCGTGTTAAACCTGTCCGAAAAACAATCTGTCTCTTTTTCTGATTGTTTTTTGGGAGAGTTTTCTGACTTGCGCGATCTAAGCTCCGCCCAGTATGGCAAAAAAAAATAAAAAATCCTGTCAGCTGTATCACGTGACAGCTATAGAGGCACCCACAATTGGAATAGGCAGTCTAATTCACACAGCGACCTCTGCTGGCCAGTTGAATTCAGTGACTTAAATAGGCCTGTACATGTCTATTCTTTTAATTCATTGTGAATTAACAAAAAATGGCGGGAATTAGAGCTTTCTTCGCCATCCTTGAGAAGTTTAGTCACTTCATAGGATATGTTATCATGTTAAACCTGTCCGAAAAACAATCTGTCTCTTTCTCTGAGTGTTTTTTGGGAGAGTTTTCTGATTTGCGCGATCTAAGCTCCGCTCAGTGTGGCAAATAAAAAAGAAAAAAATCTTTCAGCTGTATCACGTGACTGCTACAGAGACACCCACAATTGGAATAGGCAGTCTAGGCCATAGAGCGACCTCTGTTGGCCATTTGAATTCAGTGCTTTAAATAGGCCCTCAGACTGAAAATTTTAGCCACCATGTTTGAGAAACATAGTTGGATCTCTGAAGCCAAGAACACCCTGAGCGAGCCGAAGGCGAGCGGAGCGAAGCCGGGCTCAGGCGGGCTTGGAGCGGGACCCTAGGGCCCCCTGACCCTGTGAAATACAATATCATACAAATAAATAAATCAATTAAAAAAAAAAAAACTTTTCAGTTGTATCACGTGACAGCTATAGAGACACCCACAATTGGAATAGGCAGTCAAAGCTACACAGTGACCTCTACTGGTCAGTTGAATTCAGTGTCTTAAATAGGCCTGTACATGTCTATTCTTTTAATTCATGGTGAATTAACAAAAAATGGCGGGAATTAGAGCTTTCTTCGCCATCCTTGAGAGGTTTAGTCACTTCATAGGATATGTTATCATGTTAAACCTGTCCGAAAAACAATCTGTCTCTTTCTCTGAGTGTTTTTTGGGAGAGTTTTCTGACTTACGCGATCTAAGCTCCGCCCAGTGTGGCAAAAAAAAAAAAAAATCCTCTCAGCTGTACCACGTGACAGCTATAGAGGCACCCACAATTGGAATAGGCAGTCCAATCCACACAGCGACCTCTGCTGGCCAGTTGAATTCAATGTCTTAAATAGGCCTGTACATGTCTATTCTTTTAATTCATGGTGAATTAACAAAAAAATGGCGGGAATTAGAGCTTTCTTCGCCATCCTTGAGAAGTTTAGTCACTTCATAGGATATGTTATCGTGTTAAACCTGTCTGAAAAACAATCTGTCTCTTTCTCTGAGTGTTTTTTGGGAGAGTTTTCTGACTTGCGCGATCTAAGCTCCGCCCAGTGTGGCAAAAAAAAATAAAAATCCTCTCAGCTGTACCACGTGACAACTATAGAGGCACCCTCAATTGGAATAGGCAGTGCAATCCACACAGCAACCTCTGCTGGCCATTTGAATTCAATGTCTTAAATAGGCCTGTACATGTCTATTCTTTTAATTCATGGTGAATTAACAAAAAAATGGCGGGAATTAGAGCTTTCTTCGCCATCCTTGAGAAGTTTAGTCACTTCATAGGATATGTTATCGTGTTAAACCTGTCCGAAAAACAATCTGTCTCTTTCTCTGAGTGTTTTTTGGGAGAGTTTTCTGATTTGCGCGATCTAAGCTCCGCTCAGTGTGGCAAAAAAAAAAAAAAAAAATCTTTCAGCTGTATCACGTGACTGCTACAGAGACACCCACAATTGGAATAGGCAGTCTAGGCCATAGAGCGACCTCTGTTGGCCATTTGAATTCAGTGCTTTAAATAGGCCCTCAGACTGAAAATTTTAGCCACCATGTTTGAGAAACATAGTTGGATCTCTGAAGCCAAGAACACCCTGAGCGAGCCGAAGGCGAGCGAGCCGGGCTCAGGCGGGCTTGGAGCGGGACCCTAGGGCCCCCTCAGGCCTCCGCCGAAGGCGGAGCGGAGCGGGACCCTAGGGCCCCCTGACCCTGTGAAATACAATATCATATAAATAAATAAATCAATTAAAAAAAAAAAAAGTTTTCAGTTGTATCACGTGACAGCTATAGAGACAGCTATAGAGACACCCACAATTGGAATAGGCAGTCTAACCCACACAGCGACCTCTGCTGGCCAGTTGAATTCAGTGTCTTAAATAGGCCTGTAAATGTTTATTTTTTTAATTCAAGGTGAAGTAACAAAAAATGGCGGGAATTAGAGCTTTCTTCGCCATCCTTGAGAAGTTTAGTCACTTCATAGGATATGTTATCGTGTTAAACCTGTCTGAAAAACAATCTGTCTCTTTCTCTGAGTTTTTTTTGGGAGAGTTTTCTGACTTGCCCAATCTAAGCTCCGCCCAGTGTGGCAAAAAAAAAAAAAATACTCTCAGCTGTACCACGTGACAGCTATAGAGGCACCCACAATTGGAATAGGCAGTCTAATCCACACAGCGACCTCTGCTGGCCAGTTGAATTCAATGTCTTAAATAGGCCTGTACTTGTCTATTCTTTTAATTCATGGTGAATTAACAAAAAAATGGCGGGAATTAGAGCTTTCTTCGCCATCCTTGAGAAGTTTAGTCACTTCATAGGATATGTTATCGTGTTAAACCTGTCTGAAAAACAATCTGTCTCTTTCTCTGAGTGTTTTTTGGGAGAGTTTTCTGACTTGCGCGATCTAAGCTCCGCCCAGTGTGGCAAAAAAAAAAAAAAAAATCCTCTCAGCTGTACCACGTGACAGCTATAGAGGCACCCACAATTGGAATAGGCAGTCTAATCCACACAGCGACCTCTGCTGGCCAGTTGAATTCAATGTCTTAAATAGGCCTGTACATGTCTATTCTTTTAATTCATGGTGAATTAACAAAAAAATGGCGGGAATTAGAGCTTTCTTCGCCATCCTTGAGAAGTTTAGTCACTTCATAGGATATGTTATCGTGTTAAACCTGTCTGAAAAACAATCTGTCTCTTTCTCTGAGTGTTTTTTGGGAGAGTTTTCTGACTTGCGCGATCTAAGCTCCGCCCAGTGTGGCAAAAAAAAAATAAAAATCCTCTCAGCTGTACCACGTGACAGCTATAGAGGCACCCTCAATTGGAATAGGCAGCCTAATCCACACAGCGACCTCTGCTGGCCAGTTGAATTCAGTGTCTTAAATAGGCCTGTACATGTCTATTCTTTTAATTCATGGTGAATTAACAAAAAATGGCGGGAATTAGAGCTTTCTTCGCCATCCTTGAGAAGTTTAGTCACTTCATAGGATATGTTATCATGTTAAACCTGTCCGAAAAACAATCTGTCTCTTTCTCTGAGTGTTTTTTGGGAGAGTTTTCTGACTTGCGCGATCTAAGCTCCGCTCAGTGTGGCAAATAAAAAAAAAAAAAATCTTTCAGCTGTAACACGTGACTTCTACATAGACACCCACAATTGGAATAGGCAGACTAGGCCATAGAGCGACCTCTGTTGGCCATTTGAATTCAGTGCTTTAAATAGGCCCTCAGACTGAAAATTTTAGCCACCATGTTTGAGAAACATAGTTGGATCTCTGAAGCCAAGAACACCCTGAGCGAGCCGAAGGCGAGCGGAGCGAAGCCGGGCTCAGGCGGGCTTGGAGCGGGACCCTGTGAAATACAATATCATATAAATAAATAAATCAATTAAAAAAAAAAAAAACTTTTCAGTTTTAACACGTGACAGCTATAGAGACACCCACAATTGGAATAGGCAGTCAAAGCTACACAGTGACCTCTGCTGGCCAGTTGAATTCAGTGTTTTAAATAGGCCTGTACATGTCTATTCTTTTAATTCATGGTGAATTAACAAAAAATGGCGAGAATTAGAGCTTTCTTCGCCATCCTTGAGAAGTTTAGTCACTTCATAGGATATGTTATCATGTTAAACCTGTCCGAAAAACAATCTGTCTCTTTCTCTGAGTGTTTTTTGGGAGAGTTTTCTGACTTGCGCGATCTAAGCTCCGCACAGTGTGGCAAAAAAAAAAAAAAATACTCTCAGCTGTACCACGTGACAGCTATAGAGGCACCCACAATTGGAATAGGCAGTCTAATCCACACAGCGACCTCTGCTGTCCAGTTGAATTCAGTGTCTTAAATAGGCCTGTACATGTCTATTCTTTTAATTCATGGTGAATTAACAAAAAATGGCGGGAATTAGAGCTTTCTTCGCCATCCTTGAGAAGTTTAGTCACTTCATAGGATATGTTATCGTGTTAAACCTGTCTGAAAAACAATCTGTCTCTTTCTCTGAGTTTTTTTTGGGAGAGTTTTCTGACTTGCGCGATCTAAGCTCCGCCCAGTGTGGCAAAAAAAAAAAAAAATACTCTCAGCTGTACCACGTGACAGCTATAGAGGCACCCACAATTGGAATAGGCAGTCTAATCAACACAGCGACCTCTTTTGTCCAGTTGAATTCAGTGTCTTAAATAGGCCTGTACATGTCTATTCTTTTAATTCATGGTGAATTAACAAAAAATGGCGGGAATTAGAGCTTTCTTCGCCATCCTTGAGAAGTTTAGTCACTTCATAGGATATGTTATCATGTTAAACCTGTCCGAAAAACAATCTGTCTCTTTCTCTGAGTGTTTTTTGGGAGAGTTTTCTGACTTGCGCGATCTAAGCTCCGCCCAGTGTGGCAAAAAAAAAAAAAAATCCTCTCAGCTGTACCACGTGACAGCTATAGAGGCACCCACAATTGGAATAGGCAGTCTAATCCACACAGCGACCTCTGCTGGCAAGTTGAATTCAATGTCTTAAATAGGCCTGTACATGTCTATTCTTTTAATTCATGGTGAATTAACAAAAAAATGGCGGGAATTAGAGCTTTCTTCGCCATCCTTGAGAAGTTTAGTCACTTCATAGGATATGTTATCGTGTTAAACCTGTCTGAAAAACAATCTGTCTCTTTCTCTGAGTGTTTTTTGGGAGAGTTTTCTGACTTGCGCGATCTAAGCTCCGCCCAGTGTGGCAAAAAAAAAAAAAAAAATCCTCTCAGCTGTACCACGTGACAGCTATAGAGGCACCCTCAATTGGAATAGGCAGCCTAATCCACACAGCGACCTCTGCTGGCCAGTTGAATTCAGTGTCTTAAATAGGCCTGTACATGTCTATTCTTTTAATTCATGGTGAATTAACAAAAAATGGCGGGAATTAGAGCTTTCTTCGCCATCCTTGAGAAGTTTAGTCACTTCATAGGATATGTTATCATGTTAAACCTGTCCGAAAAACAATCTGTCTCTTTCTCTGAGTGTTTTTTGGGAGAGTTTTCTGACTTGCGCGATCTAAGCTCCGCTCAGTGTGGCAAATAAAAAAAAAAAAAATCTTTCAGCTGTAACACGTGACTTCTACATAGACACCCACAATTGGAATAGGCAGACTAGGCCATAGAGCGACCTCTGTTGGCCATTTGAATTCAGTGCTTTAAATAGGCCCTCAGACTGAAAATTTTAGCCACCATGTTTGAGAAACATAGTTGGATCTCTGAAGCCAAGAACACCCTGAGCGAGCCGAAGGCGAGCGGAGCGAAGCCGGGCTCAGGCGGGCTTGGAGCGGGACCCTAGGGCCCCCTGACCCTGTGAAATACAATATCATACAAATAAATAAATCAATTAAAAAAAAAAAAACTTTTCAGTTGTATCACGTGACAGCTATAGAGACACCCACAATTGGAATAGGCAGTCAAAGCTACACAGTGACCTCTACCGGTCAGTTGAATTCAGTGTCTTAAATAGGCCTGTACATGTCTATTCTTTTAATTCATGGTGAATTAACAAAAAATGGCGGGAATTAGAGCTTTCTTCGCCATCCTTGAGAGGTTTAGTCACTTCATAGGATATGTTATCATGTTAAACCTGTCCGAAAAACAATCTGTCTCTTTCTCTGAGTGTTTTTTGGGAGAGTTTTCTGACTTACGCGATCTAAGCTCCGCCCAGTGTGGCAAAAAAAAAAAAAAGTCCTCTCAGCTGTACCACGTGACAGCTATAGAGGCACCCACAATTGGAATAGGCAGTCCAATCCACACAGCGACCTCTGCTGGCCAGTTGAATTCAATGTCTTAAATAGGCCTGTACATGTCTATTCTTTTAATTCATGGTGAATTAACAAAAAAATGGCGGGAATTAGAGCTTTCTTCGCCATCCTTGAGAAGTTTAGTCACTTCATAGGATATGTTATCGTGTTAAACCTGTCCGAAAAACAATCTGTCTCTTTCTCTGAGTGTTTTTTGGGAGAGTTTTCTGATTTGCGCGATCTAAGCTCCGCTCAGTGTGGCAAAAAAAAAAAAAAAAAATCTTTCAGCTGTATCACGTGACTGCTACAGAGACACCCACAATTGGAATAGGCAGTCTAGGCCATAGAGCGACCTCTGTTGGCCATTTGAATTCAGTGCTTTAAATAGGCCCTCAGACTGAAAATTTTAGCCACCATATTTGAGAAACATAGTTGGATCTCTGAAGCCAAGAACACCCTGAGCGAGCCGAAGGCGAGCGAGCCGGGCTCAGGCGGGCTTGGAGCGGGACCCTAGGGCCCCCTCAGGCCTCCGCCGAAGGCGGAGCGGAGCGGGACCCTAGGGCCCCCTGACCCTGTGAAATACAATATCATATAAATAAATAAATCAATTAAAAAAAAAAAAAACTTTTCAGTTGTATCACGTGACAGCTATAGAGACAGCTATAGAGACACCCACAATTGGAATAGGCAGTCTAACCCACACAGCGACCTCTGCTGGCCAGTTGAATTCAGTGTCTTAAATAGGCCTGTAAATGTTTATTTTTTTAATTCAAGGTGAAGTAACAAAAAATGGCGGGAATTAGAGCTTTCTTCGCCATCCTTGAGAAGTTTAGTCACTTCATAGGATATGTTATCGTGTTAAACCTGTCTGAAAAACAATCTGTCTCTTTCTCTGAGTTTTTTTTGGGAGAGTTTTCTGACTTGCCCAATCTAAGCTCCGCCCAGTGTGGCAAAAAAAAAAAAAATACTCTCAGCTGTACCACGTGACAGCTATAGAGGCACCCACAATTGGAATAGGCAGTCTAATCCACACAGCGACCTCTGCTGGCCAGTTGAATTCAATGTCTTAAATAGGCCTGTACATGTCTATTCTTTTAATTCATGGTGAATTAACAAAAAAATGGCGGGAATTAGAGCTTTCTTCGCCATCCTTGAGAAGTTTAGTCACTTCATAGGATATGTTATCGTGTTAAACCTGTCTGAAAAACAATCTGTCTCTTTCTCTGAGTGTTTTTTGGGAGAGTTTTCTGACTTGCGCGATCTAAGCTCCGCCCAGTGTGGCAAAAAAAAAAAAAAAAATCCTCTCAGCTGTACCACGTGACAGCTATAGAGGCACCCTCAATTGGAATAGGCAGCCTAATCCACACAGCGACCTCTGCTGGCCAGTTGAATTCAGTGTCTTAAATAGGCCTGTACATGTCTATTCTTTTAATTCATGGTGAATTAACAAAAAATGGCGGGAATTAGAGCTTTCTTCGCCATCCTTGAGAAGTTTAGTCACTTCATAGGATATGTTATCATGTTAAACCTGTCCGAAAAACAATCTGTCTCTTTCTCTGAGTGTTTTTTGGGAGAGTTTTCTGACTTGCGCGATCTAAGCTCCGCTCAGTGTGGCAAATAAAAAAAAAAAAAATCTTTCAGCTGTAACACGTGACTTCTACATAGACACCCACAATTGGAATAGGCAGACTAGGCCATAGAGCGACCTCTGTTGGCCATTTGAATTCAGTGCTTTAAATAGGCCCTCAGACTGAAAATTTTAGCCACCATGTTTGAGAAACATAGTTGGATCTCTGAAGCCAAGAACACCCTGAGCGAGCCGAAGGCGAGCGGAGCGAAGCCGGGCTCAGGCGGGCTTGGAGCGGGACCCTGTGAAATACAATATCATATAAATAAATAAATCAATTAAAAAAAAAAAAAACTTTTCAGTTTTAACACGTGACAGCTATAGAGACACCCACAATTGGAATAGGCAGTCAAAGCTACACAGTGACCTCTGCTGGCCAGTTGAATTCAGTGTTTTAAATAGGCCTGTACATGTGTATTCTTTTAATTCATGGTGAATTAACAAAAAATGGCGAGAATTAGAGCTTTCTTCGCCATCCTTGAGAAGTTTAGTCACTTCATAGGATATGTTATCATGTTAAACCTGTCCGAAAAACAATCTGTCTCTTTCTCTGAGTGTTTTTTGGGAGAGTTTTCTGACTTGCGCGATCTAAGCTCCGCACAGTGTGGCAAAAAAAAAAAAAAATACTCTCAGCTGTACCACGTGACAGCTATAGAGGCACCCACAATTGGAATAGGCAGTCTAATCCACACAGCGACCTCTGCTGTCCAGTTGAATTCAGTGTCTTAAATAGGCCTGTACATGTCTATTCTTTTAATTCATGGTGAATTAACAAAAAATGGCGGGAATTAGAGCTTTCTTCGCCATCCTTGAGAAGTTTAGTCACTTCATAGGATATGTTATCGTGTTAAACCTGTCTGAAAAACAATCTGTCTCTTTCTCTGAGTTTTTTTTGGGAGAGTTTTCTGACTTGCGCGATCTAAGCTCCGCCCAGTGTGGCAAAAAAAAAAAAAAATACTCTCAGCTGTACCACGTGACAGCTATAGAGGCACCCACAATTGGAATAGGCAGTCTAATCAACACAGCGACCTCTTTTGTCCAGTTGAATTCAGTGTCTTAAATAGGCCTGTACATGTCTATTCTTTTAATTCATGGTGAATTAACAAAAAATGGCGGGAATTAGAGCTTTCTTCGCCATCCTTGAGAAGTTTAGTCACTTCATAGGATATGTTATCATGTTAAACCTGTCCGAAAAACAATCTGTCTCTTTCTCTGAGTGTTTTTTGGGAGAGTTTTCTGACTTGCGCGATCTAAGCTCCGCCCAGTGTGGCAAAAAAAAAAAAAAATCCTCTCAGCTGTACCACGTGACAGCTATAGAGGCACCCACAATTGGAATAGGCAGTCTAATCCACACAGCGACCTCTGCTGGCCAGTTGAATTCAATGTCTTAAATAGGCCTGTACATGTCTATTCTTTTAATTCATGGTGAATTAACAAAAAAATGGCGGGAATTAGAGCTTTCTTCGCCATCCTTGAGAAGTTTAGTCACTTCATAGGATATGTTATCGTGTTAAACCTGTCTGAAAAACAATCTGTCTCTTTCTCTGAGTGTTTTTTGGGAGAGTTTTCTGACTTGCGCGATCTAAGCTCCGCCCAGTGTGGCAAAAAAAAAAAAAAAAATCCTCTCAGCTGTACCACGTGACAGCTATAGAGGCACCCTCAATTGGAATAGGCAGCCTAATCCACACAGCGACCTCTGCTGGCCAGTTGAATTCAGTGTCTTAAATAGGCCTGTACATGTCTATTCTTTTAATTCATGGTGAATTAACAAAAAATGGCGGGAATTAGAGCTTTCTTCGCCATCCTTGAGAAGTTTAGTCACTTCATAGGATATGTTATCATGTTAAACCTGTCCGAAAAACAATCTGTCTCTTTCTCTGAGTGTTTTTTGGGAGAGTTTTCTGACTTGCGCGATCTAAGCTCCGCTCAGTGTGGCAAATAAAAAATAAAAAAATCTTTCAGCTGTAACACGTGACTTCTACATAGACACCCACAATTGGAATAGGCAGACTAGGCCATAGAGCGACCTCTGTTGGCCATTTGAATTCAGTGCTTTAAATAGGCCCTCAGACTGAAAATTTTAGCCACCATGTTTGAGAAACATAGTTGGATCTCTGAAGCCAAGAACACCCTGAGCGAGCCGAAGGCGAGCGGAGCGGGACCCTAGGGCTCCCTGACCCTGTGAAATACAATATCATATAAATAAATAAATCAATTAAAAAAAAAAAAACTTTTCAGTTGTATCACGTGACAACAATAGAGACACCCACAATTGGAATAGGCAGTCAAAGCTACACAGCGACCTCTGTTGGTCAGATGAATTCAGTGTTTTAAATAGGCCTGTACATGTCTATTCTTTTAATTCATGGTGAATTAACAAAAAATGGCGGGAATTAGAGCTTTCTTCGCCATTCTTGAGAAGTTTAGTCACTTCATGGGATATGTTATCGTGTTAAACCTGTCCGAAAAACAATCTGTCTCTTTTTCTGATTGTTTTTTGGGAGAGTTTTCTGACTTGCGCGATCTAAGCTCCGCCCAGTATGGCAAAAAAAAATAAAAAATCCTGTCAGCTGTATCACGTGACAGCTATAGAGGCACCCACAATTGGAATAGGCAGTCTAATTCACACAGCGACCTCTGCTGGCCAGTTGAATTCAGTGACTTAAATAGGCCTGTACATGTCTATTCTTTTAATTCATTGTGAATTAACAAAAAATGGCGGGAATTAGAGCTTTCTTCGCCATCCTTGAGAAGTTTAGTCACTTCATAGGATATGTTATCATGTTAAACCTGTCCGAAAAACAATCTGTCTCTTTCTCTGAGTGTTTTTTGGGAGAGTTTTCTGATTTGCGCGATCTAAGCTCCGCTCAGTGTGGCAAATAAAAAAGAAAAAAATCTTTCAGCTGTATCACGTGACTGCTACAGAGACACCCACAATTGGAATAGGCAGTCTAGGCCATAGAGCGACCTCTGTTGGCCATTTGAATTCAGTGCTTTAAATAGGCCCTCAGACTGAAAATTTTAGCCACCATGTTTGAGAAACATAGTTGGATCTCTGAAGCCAAGAACACCCTGAGCGAGCCGAAGGCGAGCGGAGCGAAGCCGGGCTCAGGCGGGCTTGGAGCGGGACCCTAGGGCCCCCTGACCCTGTGAAATACAATATCATACAAATAAATAAATCAATTAAAAAAAAAAAAACTTTTCACTTGTATCACGTGACAGCTATAGAGACACCCACAATTGGAATAGGCAGTCAAAGCTACACAGTGACCTCTACTGGTCAGTTGAATTCAGTGTCTTAAATAGGCCTGTACATGTCTATTCTTTTAATTCATGGTGAATTAACAAAAAATGGCGGGAATTAGAGCTTTCTTCGCCATCCTTGAGAGGTTTAGTCACTTCATAGGATATGTTATCATGTTAAACCTGTCCGAAAAACAATCTGTCTCTTTCTCTGAGTGTTTTTTGGGAGAGTTTTCTGACTTACGCGATCTAAGCTCCGCCCAGTGTGGCAAAAAAAAAAAAAAATCCTCTCAGCTGTACCACGTGACAGCTATAGAGGCACCCACAATTGGAATAGGCAGTCCAATCCACACAGCGACCTCTGCTGGCCAGTTGAATTCAATGTCTTAAATAGGCCTGTACATGTCTATTCTTTTAATTCATGGTGAATTAACAAAAAAATGGCGGGAATTAGAGCTTTCTTCGCCATCCTTGAGAAGTTTAGTCACTTCATAGGATATGTTATCGTGTTAAACCTGTCTGAAAAACAATCTGTCTCTTTCTCTGAGTGTTTTTTGGGAGAGTTTTCTGACTTGCGCGATCTAAGCTCCGCCCAGTGTGGCAAAAAAAAAAAAAAAAATCCTCTCAGCTGTACCACGTGACAGCTATAGAGGCACCCTCAATTGGAATAGGCAGCCTAATCCACACAGCGACCTCTGCTGGCCAGTTGAAATCAGTGTCTTAAATAGGCCTGTACATGTCTATTCTTTTAATTCATGGTGAATTAACAAAAAATGGCGGGAATTAGAGCTTTCTTCGCCATCCTTGAGAAGTTTAGTCACTTCATAGGATATGTTATCATGTTAAACCTGTCCGAAAAACAATCTGTCTCTTTCTCTGAGTGTTTTTTGGGAGAGTTTTCTGACTTGCGCGATCTAAGCTCCGCTCAGTGTGGCAAATAAAAAAAAAAAAAATCTTTCAGCTGTAACACGTGACTTCTACATAGACACCCACAATTGGAATAGGCAGACTAGGCCATAGAGCGACCTCTGTTGGCCATTTGAATTCAGTGCTTTAAATAGGCCCTCAGACTGAAAATTTTAGCCACCATGTTTGAGAAACATAGTTGGATCTCTGAAGCCAAGAACACCCTGAGCGAGCCGAAGGCGAGCGGAGCGAAGCCGGGCTCAGGCGGGCTTGGAGCGGGACCCTGTGAAATACAATATCATATAAATAAATAAATCAATTAAAAAAAAAAAAAACTTTTCAGTTTTAACACGTGACAGCTATAGAGACACCCACAATTGGAATAGGCAGTCAAAGCTACACAGTGACCTCTGCTGGCCAGTTGAATTCAGTGTTTTAAATAGGCCTGTACATGTCTATTCTTTTAATTCATGGTGAATTAACAAAAAATGGCGAGAATTAGAGCTTTCTTCGCCATCCTTGAGAAGTTTAGTCACTTCATAGGATATGTTATCATGTTAAACCTGTCCGAAAAACAATCTGTCTCTTTCTCTGAGTGTTTTTTGGGAGAGTTTTCTGACTTGCGCGATCTAAGCTCCGCACAGTGTGGCAAAAAAAAAAAAAAATACTCTCAGCTGTACCACGTGACAGCTATAGAGGCACCCACAATTGGAATAGGCAGTCTAATCCACACAGCGACCTCTGCTGTCCAGTTGAATTCAGTGTCTTAAATAGGCCTGTACATGTCTATTCTTTTAATTCATGGTGAATTAACAAAAAATGGCGGGAATTAGAGCTTTCTTCGCCATCCTTGAGAAGTTTAGTCACTTCATAGGATATGTTATCGTGTTAAACCTGTCTGAAAAACAATCTGTCTCTTTCTCTGAGTTTTTTTTGGGAGAGTTTTCTGACTTGCGCGATCTAAGCTCCGCCCAGTGTGGCAAAAAAAAAAAAAAATACTCTCAGCTGTACCACGTGACAGCTATAGAGGCACCCACAATTGGAATAGGCAGTCTAATCAACACAGCGACCTCTTTTGTCCAGTTGAATTCAGTGTCTTAAATAGGCCTGTACATGTCTATTCTTTTAATTCATGGTGAATTAACAAAAAATGGCGGGAATTAGAGCTTTCTTCGCCATCCTTGAGAAGTTTAGTCACTTCATAGGATATGTTATCATGTTAAACCTGTCCGAAAAACAATCTGTCTCTTTCTCTGAGTGTTTTTTGGGAGAGTTTTCTGACTTGCGCGATCTAAGCTCCGCCCAGTGTGGCAAAAAAAAAAAAAAATCCTCTCAGCTGTACCACGTGACAGCTATAGAGGCACCCACAATTGGAATAGGCAGTCTAATCCACACAGCGACCTCTGCTGGCCAGTTGAATTCAATGTCTTAAATAGGCCTGTACATGTCTATTCTTTTAATTCATGGTGAATTAACAAAAAAATGGCGGGAATTAGAGCTTTCTTCGCCATCCTTGAGAAGTTTAGTCACTTCATAGGATATGTTATCGTGTTAAACCTGTCTGAAAAACAATCTGTCTCTTTCTCTGAGTGTTTTTTGGGAGAGTTTTCTGACTTGCGCGATCTAAGCTCCGCCCAGTGTGGCAAAAAAAAAAAAAAAAATCCTCTCAGCTGTACCACGTGACAGCTATAGAGGCACCCTCAATTGGAATAGGCAGCCTAATCCACACAGCGACCTCTGCTGGCCAGTTGAATTCAGTGTCTTAAATAGGCCTGTACATGTCTATTCTTTTAATTCATGGTGAATTAACAAAAAATGGCGGGAATTAGAGCTTTCTTCGCCATCCTTGAGAAGTTTAGTCACTTCATAGGATATGTTATCATGTTAAACCTGTCCGAAAAACAATCTGTCTCTTTCTCTGAGTGTTTTTTGGGAGAGTTTTCTGACTTGCGCGATCTAAGCTCCGCTCAGTGTGGCAAATAAAAAATAAAAAAATCTTTCAGCTGTAACACGTGACTTCTACATAGACACCCACAATTGGAATAGGCAGACTAGGCCATAGAGCGACCTCTGTTGGCCATTTGAATTCAGTGCTTTAAATAGGCCCTCAGACTGAAAATTTTAGCCACCATGTTTGAGAAACATAGTTGGATCTCTGAAGCCAAGAACACCCTGAGCGAGCCGAAGGCGAGCGGAGCGGGACCCTAGGGCTCCCTGACCCTGTGAAATACAATATCATATAAATAAATAAATCAATTAAAAAAAAAAAAACTTTTCAGTTGTATCACGTGACAACAATAGAGACACCCACAATTGGAATAGGCAGTCAAAGCTACACAGCGACCTCTGTTGGTCAGATGAATTCAGTGTTTTAAATAGGCCTGTACATGTCTATTCTTTTAATTCATGGTGAATTAACAAAAAATGGCGGGAATTAGAGCTTTCTTCGCCATTCTTGAGAAGTTTAGTCACTTCATGGGATATGTTATCGTGTTAAACCTGTCCGAAAAACAATCTGTCTCTTTTTCTGATTGTTTTTTGGGAGAGTTTTCTGACTTGCGCGATCTAAGCTCCGCCCAGTATGGCAAAAAAAAATAAAAAATCCTGTCAGCTGTATCACGTGACAGCTATAGAGGCACCCACAATTGGAATAGGCAGTCTAATTCACACAGCGACCTCTGCTGGCCAGTTGAATTCAGTGACTTAAATAGGCCTGTACATGTCTATTCTTTTAATTCATTGTGAATTAACAAAAAATGGCGGGAATTAGAGCTTTCTTCGCCATCCTTGAGAAGTTTAGTCACTTCATAGGATATGTTATCATGTTAAACCTGTCCGAAAAACAATCTGTCTCTTTCTCTGAGTGTTTTTTGGGAGAGTTTTCTGATTTGCGCGATCTAAGCTCCGCTCAGTGTGGCAAATAAAAAAGAAAAAAATCTTTCAGCTGTATCACGTGACTGCTACAGAGACACCCACAATTGGAATAGGCAGTCTAGGCCATAGAGCGACCTCTGTTGGCCATTTGAATTCAGTGCTTTAAATAGGCCCTCAGACTGAAAATTTTAGCCACCATGTTTGAGAAACATAGTTGGATCTCTGAAGCCAAGAACACCCTGAGCGAGCCGAAGGCGAGCGGAGCGAAGCCGGGCTCAGGCGGGCTTGGAGCGGGACCCTAGGGCCCCCTGACCCTGTGAAATACAATATCATACAAATAAATAAATCAATTAAAAAAAAAAAAACTTTTCACTTGTATCACGTGACAGCTATAGAGACACCCACAATTGGAATAGGCAGTCAAAGCTACACAGTGACCTCTACTGGTCAGTTGAATTCAGTGTCTTAAATAGGCCTGTACATGTCTATTCTTTTAATTCATGGTGAATTAACAAAAAATGGCGGGAATTAGAGCTTTCTTCGCCATCCTTGAGAGGTTTAGTCACTTCATAGGATATGTTATCATGTTAAACCTGTCCGAAAAACAATCTGTCTCTTTCTCTGAGTGTTTTTTGGGAGAGTTTTCTGACTTACGCGATCTAAGCTCCGCCCAGTGTGGCAAAAAAAAAAAAAAATCCTCTCAGCTGTACCACGTGACAGCTATAGAGGCACCCACAATTGGAATAGGCAGTCCAATCCACACAGCGACCTCTGCTGGCCAGTTGAATTCAATGTCTTAAATAGGCCTGTACATGTCTATTCTTTTAATTCATGGTGAATTAACAAAAAAATGGCGGGAATTAGAGCTTTCTTCGCCATCCTTGAGAAGTTTAGTCACTTCATAGGATATGTTATCGTGTTAAACCTGTCTGAAAAACAATCTGTCTCTTTCTCTGAGTGTTTTTTGGGAGAGTTTTCTGACTTGCGCGATCTAAGCTCCGCCCAGTGTGGCAAAAAAAAAAAAAAAAATCCTCTCAGCTGTACCACGTGACAGCTATAGAGGCACCCTCAATTGGAATAGGCAGCCTAATCCACACAGCGACCTCTGCTGGCCAGTTGAAATCAGTGTCTTAAATAGGCCTGTACATGTCTATTCTTTTAATTCATGGTGAATTAACAAAAAATGGCGGGAATTAGAGCTTTCTTCGCCATCCTTGAGAAGTTTAGTCACTTCATAGGATATGTTATCATGTTAAACCTGTCCGAAAAACAATCTGTCTCTTTCTCTGAGTGTTTTTTGGGAGAGTTTTCTGACTTGCGCGATCTAAGCTCCGCTCAGTGTGGCAAATAAAAAAAAAAAAAATCTTTCAGCTGTAACACGTGACTTCTACATAGACACCCACAATTGGAATAGGCAGACTAGGCCATAGAGCGACCTCTGTTGGCCATTTGAATTCAGTGCTTTAAATAGGCCCTCAGACTGAAAATTTTAGCCACCATGTTTGAGAAACATAGTTGGATCTCTGAAGCCAAGAACACCCTGAGCGAGCCGAAGGCGAGCGGAGCGAAGCCGGGCTCAGGCGGGCTTGGAGCGGGACCCTGTGAAATACAATATCATATAAATAAATAAATCAATTAAAAAAAAAAAAAACTTTTCAGTTTTAACACGTGACAGCTATAGAGACACCCACAATTGGAATAGGCAGTCAAAGCTACACAGTGACCTCTGCTGGCCAGTTGAATTCAGTGTTTTAAATAGGCCTGTACATGTCTATTCTTTTAATTCATGGTGAATTAACAAAAAATGGCGAGAATTAGAGCTTTCTTCGCCATCCTTGAGAAGTTTAGTCACTTCATAGGATATGTTATCATGTTAAACCTGTCCGAAAAACAATCTGTCTCTTTCTCTGAGTGTTTTTTGGGAGAGTTTTCTGACTTGCGCGATCTAAGCTCCGCACAGTGTGGCAAAAAAAAAAAAAAATACTCTCAGCTGTACCACGTGACAGCTATAGAGGCACCCACAATTGGAATAGGCAGTCTAATCCACACAGCGACCTCTGCTGTCCAGTTGAATTCAGTGTCTTAAATAGGCCTGTACATGTCTATTCTTTTAATTCATGGTGAATTAACAAAAAATGGCGGGAATTAGAGCTTTCTTCGCCATCCTTGAGAAGTTTAGTCACTTCATAGGATATGTTATCGTGTTAAACCTGTCTGAAAAACAATCTGTCTCTTTCTCTGAGTTTTTTTTGGGAGAGTTTTCTGACTTGCGCGATCTAAGCTCCGCCCAGTGTGGCAAAAAAAAAAAAAAATACTCTCAGCTGTACCACGTGACAGCTATAGAGGCACCCACAATTGGAATAGGCAGTCTAATCAACACAGCGACCTCTTTTGTCCAGTTGAATTCAGTGTCTTAAATAGGCCTGTACATGTCTATTCTTTTAATTCATGGTGAATTAACAAAAAATGGCGGGAATTAGAGCTTTCTTCGCCATCCTTGAGAAGTTTAGTCACTTCATAGGATATGTTATCATGTTAAACCTGTCCGAAAAACAATCTGTCTCTTTCTCTGAGTGTTTTTTGGGAGAGTTTTCTGACTTGCGCGATCTAAGCTCCGCCCAGTGTGGCAAAAAAAAAAAAAAATCCTCTCAGCTATACCACGTGACAGCTATAGAGGCACCCACAATTGGAATAGGCAGTCTAATCCACACAGCGACCTCTGCTGGCCAGTTGAATTCAATGTCTTAAATAGGCCTGTACATGTCTATTCTTTTAATTCATGGTGAATTAACAAAAAAATGGCGGGAATTAGAGCTTTCTTCGCCATCCTTGAGAAGTTTAGTCACTTCATAGGATATGTTATCGTGTTAAACCTGTCTGAAAAACAATCTGTCTCTTTCTCTGAGTGTTTTTTGGGAGAGTTTTCTGACTTGCGCGATCTAAGCTCCGCCCAGTGTGGCAAAAAAAAAAAAAAAATCCTCTCAGCTGTACCACGTGACAGCTATAGAGGCACCCTCAATTGGAATAGGCAGCCTAATCCACACAGCGACCTCTGCTGGCCAGTTGAATTCAGTGTCTTAAATAGGCCTGTACATGTCTATTCTTTTAATTCATGGTGAATTAACAAAAAATGGCGGGAATTAGAGCTTTCTTCGCCATCCTTGAGAAGTTTAGTCACTTCATAGGATATGTTATCATGTTAAACCTGTCCGAAAAACAGTCTGTCTCTTTCTCTGAGTGTTTTTTGGGAGAGTTTTCTGACTTGCGCGATCTAAGCTCCGCTCAGTGTGGCAAATAAAAAATAAAAAAATCTTTCAGCTGTAACACGTGACTTCTACATAGACACCCACAATTGGAATAGGCAGACTAGGCCATAGAGCGACCTCTGTTGGCCATTTGAATTCAGTGCTTTAAATAGGCCCTCAGACTGAAAATTTTAGCCACCATGTTTGAGAAACATAGTTGGATCTCTGAAGCCAAGAACACCCTGAGCGAGCCGAAGGCGAGCGGAGCGGGACCCTAGGGCTCCCTGACCCTGTGAAATACAATATCATATAAATAAATAAATCAATTAAAAAAAAAAAAACTTTTCAGTTGTATCACGTGACAACAATAGAGACACCCACAATTGGAATAGGCAGTCAAAGCTACACAGCGACCTCTGTTGGTCAGATGAATTCAGTGTTTTAAATAGGCCTGTACATGTCTATTCTTTTAATTCATGGTGAATTAACAAAAAATGGCGGGAATTAGAGCTTTCTTCGCCATTCTTGAGAAGTTTAGTCACTTCATGGGATATGTTATCGTGTTAAACCTGTCCGAAAAACAATCTGTCTCTTTTTCTGATTGTTTTTTGGGAGAGTTTTCTGACTTGCGCGATCTAAGCTCCGCCCAGTATGGCAAAAAAAAATAAAAAATCCTGTCAGCTGTATCACGTGACAGCTATAGAGGCACCCACAATTGGAATAGGCAGTCTAATTCACACAGCGACCTCTGCTGGCCAGTTGAATTCAGTGACTTAAATAGGCCTGTACATGTCTATTCTTTTAATTCATTGTGAATTAACAAAAAATGGCGGGAATTAGAGCTTTCTTCGCCATCCTTGAGAAGTTTAGTCACTTCATAGGATATGTTATCATGTTAAACCTGTCCGAAAAACAATCTGTCTCTTTCTCTGAGTGTTTTTTGGGAGAGTTTTCTGATTTGCGCGATCTAAGCTCCGCTCAGTGTGGCAAATAAAAAAGAAAAAAATCTTTCAGCTGTATCACGTGACTGCTACAGAGACACCCACAATTGGAATAGGCAGTCTAGGCCATAGAGCGACCTCTGTTGGCCATTTGAATTCAGTGCTTTAAATAGGCCCTCAGACTGAAAATTTTAGCCACCATGTTTGAGAAACATAGTTGGATCTCTGAAGCCAAGAACACCCTGAGCGAGCCGAAGGCGAGCGGAGCGAAGCCGGGCTCAGGCGGGCTTGGAGCGGGACCCTAGGGCCCCCTGACCCTGTGAAATACAATATCATACAAATAAATAAATCAATTAAAAAAAAAAAAACTTTTCAGTTGTATCACGTGACAGCTATAGAGACACCCACAATTGGAATAGGCAGTCAAAGCTACACAGTGACCTCTACTGGTCAGTTGAATTCAGTGTCTTAAATAGGCCTGTACATGTCTATTCTTTTAATTCATGGTGAATTAACAAAAAATGGCGGGAATTAGAGCTTTCTTCGCCATCCTTGAGAGGTTTAGTCACTTCATAGGATATGTTATCATGTTAAACCTGTCCGAAAAACAATCTGTCTCTTTCTCTGAGTGTTTTTTGGGAGAGTTTTCTGACTTACGCGATCTAAGCTCCGCCCAGTGTGGCAAAAAAAAAAAAAAATCCTCTCAGCTGTACCACGTGACAGCTATAGAGGCACCCATAATTGGAATAGGCAGTCCAATCCACACAGCGACCTCTGCTGGCCAGTTGAATTCAATGTCTTAAATAGGCCTGTACATGTCTATTCTTTTAATTCATGGTGAATTAACAAAAAAATGGCGGGAATTAGAGCTTTCTTCGCCATCCTTGAGAAGTTTAGTCACTTCATAGGATATGTTATCGTGTTAAACCTGTCTGAAAAACAATCTGTCTCTTTCTCTGAGTGTTTTTTGGGAGAGTTTTCTGACTTGCGCGATCTAAGCTCCGCCCAGTATGGCAAAAAAAAATAAAAAATCCTGTCAGCTGTATCACGTGACAGCTATAGAGGCACCCACAATTGGAATAGGCAGTCTAATTCACACAGCGACCTCTGCTGGCCAGTTGAATTCAGTGACTTAAATAGGCCTGTACATGTCTATTCTTTTAATTCATTGTGAATTAACAAAAAATGGCGGGAATTAGAGCTTTCTTCGCCATCCTTGAGAAGTTTAGTCACTTCATAGGATATGTTATCATGTTAAACCTGTCCGAAAAACAATCTGTCTCTTTCTCTGAGTGTTTTTTGGGAGAGTTTTCTGATTTGCGCGATCTAAGCTCCGCTCAGTGTGGCAAATAAAAAAGAAAAAAATCTTTCAGCTGTATCACGTGACTGCTACAGAGACACCCACAATTGGAATAGGCAGTCTAGGCCATAGAGCGACCTCTGTTGGCCATTTGAATTCAGTGCTTTAAATAGGCCCTCAGACTGAAAATTTTAGCCACCATGTTTGAGAAACATAGTTGGATCTCTGAAGCCAAGAACACCCTGAGCGAGCCGAAGGCGAGCGGAGCGAAGCCGGGCTCAGGCGGGCTTGGAGCGGGACCCTAGGGCCCCCTGACCCTGTGAAATACAATATCATACAAATAAATAAATCAATTAAAAAAAAAAAAACTTTTCAGTTGTATCACGTGACAGCTATAGAGACACCCACAATTGGAATAGGCAGTCAAAGCTACACAGTGACCTCTACTGGTCAGTTGAATTCAGTGTCTTAAATAGGCCTGTACATGTCTATTCTTTTAATTCATGGTGAATTAACAAAAAATGGCGGGAATTAGAGCTTTCTTCGCCATCCTTGAGAGGTTTAGTCACTTCATAGGATATGTTATCATGTTAAACCTGTCCGAAAAACAATCTGTCTCTTTCTCTGAGTGTTTTTTGGGAGAGTTTTCTGACTTACGCGATCTAAGCTCCGCCCAGTGTGGCAAAAAAAAAAAAAAATCCTCTCAGCTGTACCACGTGACAGCTATAGAGGCACCCATAATTGGAATAGGCAGTCCAATCCACACAGCGACCTCTGCTGGCCAGTTGAATTCAATGTCTTAAATAGGCCTGTACATGTCTATTCTTTTAATTCATGGTGAATTAACAAAAAAATGGCGGGAATTAGAGCTTTCTTCGCCATCCTTGAGAAGTTTAGTCACTTCATAGGATATGTTATCGTGTTAAACCTGTCTGAAAAACAATCTGTCTCTTTCTCTGAGTGTTTTTTGGGAGAGTTTTCTGACTTGCGCGATCTAAGCTCCGCCCAGTGTGGCAAAAAAAAATAAAAATCCTCTCAGCTGTACCACGTGACAACTATAGAGGCACCCTCAATTGGAATAGGCAGTGCAATCCACACAGCAACCTCTGCTGGCCAGTTGAATTCAATGTCTTAAATAGGCCTGTACATGTCTATTCTTTTAATTCATGGTGAATTAACAAAAAAATGGCGGGAATTAGAGCTTTCTTCGCCATCCTTGAGAAGTTTAGTCACTTCATAGGATATGTTATCGTGTTAAACCTGTCTGAAAAACAATCTGTCTCTTTCTCTGAGTGTTTTTTGGGAGAGTTTTCTGACTTGCGCGATCTAAGCTCCGCCCAGTGTGGCAAAAAAAAAAAAAAAAATCCTCTCAGCTGTACCACGTGACAGCTATAGAGGCACCCTCAATTGGAATAGGCAGCCTAATCCACACAGCGACCTCTGCTGGCCAGTTGAAATCAGTGTCTTAAATAGGCCTGTACATGTCTATTCTTTTAATTCATGGTGAATTAACAAAAAATGGCGGGAATTAGAGCTTTCTTCGCCATCCTTGAGAAGTTTAGTCACTTCATAGGATATGTTATCATGTTAAACCTGTCCGAAAAACAATCTGTCTCTTTCTCTGAGTGTTTTTTGGGAGAGTTTTCTGACTTGCGCGATCTAAGCTCCGCTCAGTGTGGCAAATAAAAAAAAAAAAAATCTTTCAGCTGTAACACGTGACTTCTACATAGACACCCACAATTGGAATAGGCAGACTAGGCCATAGAGCGACCTCTGTTGGCCATTTGAATTCAGTGCTTTAAATAGGCCCTCAGACTGAAAATTTTAGCCACCATGTTTGAGAAACATAGTTGGATCTCTGAAGCCAAGAACACCCTGAGCGAGCCGAAGGCGAGCGGAGCGAAGCCGGGCTCAGGCGGGCTTGGAGCGGGACCCTGTGAAATACAATATCATATAAATAAATAAATCAATTAAAAAAAAAAAAAACTTTTCAGTTTTAACACGTGACAGCTATAGAGGCACCCTCAATTGGAATAGGCAGCCTAATCCACACAGCGACCTCTGCTGGCCAGTTGAATTCAGTGTCTTAAATAGGCCTGTACATGTCTATTCTTTTAATTCATGGTGAATTAACAAAAAATGGCGGGAATTAGAGCTTTCTTCGCCATCCTTGAGAAGTTTAGTCACTTCATAGGATATGTTATCGTGTTAAACCTGTCTGAAAAACAATCTGTCTCTTTCTCTGAGTGTTTTTTGGGAGAGTTTTCTGACTTGCGCGATCTAAGCTCCGCCCAGTGTGGCAAAAAAAAAAAAAAATCCTTTCAGCTGTACCACGTGACAGCTATAGAGGTACCCACAATTGGAATAGGCAGTCCAATCCACACAGCGACCTCTGCTGGCCAGTTGAATTCAATGTCTTAAATAGGCCTGTACATGTCTATTCTTTTAATTCATGGTGAATTAACAAAAAAATGGCGGGAATTAGAGCTTTCTTCGCCATCCTTGAGAAGTTTAGTCACTTCATAGGATATGTTATCGTGTTAAACCTGTCTGAAAAACAATCTGTCTCTTTCTCTGAGTGTTTTTTGGGAGAGTTTTCTGACTTGCGCGATCTAAGCTCCGCCCAGTGTGGCAAAAAATAATAAAAATCCTCTCAGCTGTACCACGTGACAACTATAGAGGCACCCTCAATTGGAATAGGCAGTCCAATCCACACAGCAACCTCTGCTGGCCATTTGAATTCAATGTCTTAAATAGGCCTGTACATGTCTATTCTTTTAATTCATGGTGAATTAACAAAAAAATGGCGGGAATTAGAGCTTTCTTCGCCATCCTTGAGAAGTTTAGTCACTTCATAGGATATGTTATCGTGTTAAACCTGTCCGAAAAACAATCTGTCTCTTTCTCTGAGTGTTTTTTGGGAGAGTTTTCTGATTTGCGCGATCTAAGCTCCGCTCAGTGTGGCAAAAAAAAAAAAAAAAAATCTTTCAGCTGTATCACGTGACTGCTACAGAGACACCCACAATTGGAATAGGCAGTCTAGGCCATAGAGCGACCTCTGTTGGCCATTTGAATTCAGTGCTTTAAATAGGCCCTCAGACTGAAAATTTTAGCCACCATGTTTGAGAAACATAGTTGGATCTCTGAAGCCAAGAACACCCTGAGCGAGCCGAAGGCGAGCGGAGCGAAGCCGGGCTCAGGCGGGCTTGGAGCGGGACCCTGTGAAATACAATATCATATAAATAAATAAATCAATTAAAAAAAAAAAAACTTTTCAGTTGTATCACGTGACAGCTATAGAGACACCCACAATTGGAATAGGCAGTCAAAGCTACACAGTGACCTCTGCTGGCCAGTTGAATTCAGTGTTTTAAATAGGCCTGTACATGTCTATTCTTTTAATTCATGGTGAATTAACAAAAAATGGCGGGAATTAGAGCTTTCTTCGCCATCCTTGAGAAGTTTAGTCACTTCATAGGATATGTTATCATGTTAAACCTGTCCGAAAAACAATCTGTCTCTTTCTCTGAGTGTTCTTTGGGAGAGTTTTCTGACTTACGCGATCTAAGCTCCGCCCAGTGTGGCAAAAAAAAAATAAAAAATCCTTTCAGCTGTACCACGTGACAGCTATAGAGGCACCCACAATTGGAATAGGCAGTCTAATCCACACAGCGACCTCTGCTGGCCAGTTGAATTCAATGTCTTAAATGGGCCTGTACATGTCTATTCTTTTAATTCATGGTGAATTAACAAAAAAAGGGCGGGAATTAGAGCTTTCTTCGCCATCCTTGAGAAGTTTAGTCACTTCATAGGATATGTTATCGTGTTAAACCTGTCTGAAAAACAATCTGTCTCTTTCTCTGAGTGTTTTTTGGGAGAGTTTTCTGACTTGCGCGATCTAAGCTCCGCCCAGTGTGGCAAAAAAAAAAAAAAATCCTGTCAGCTGTACCACGTGACAACTATAGAGGCACCCACAATTGGAATAGGCAGTCTAACCCACA
Organism: Hoplias malabaricus; assembly: GCF_029633855.1. NCBI lineage: Eukaryota > Metazoa > Chordata > Actinopteri > Characiformes > Erythrinidae > Hoplias > Hoplias malabaricus. Next base: position 44,705,772 of record NC_089808.1, read on the forward strand.
CAGCGACCTCTGCTGGCCAGATGAATTCAGTGTCTTAAATAGGCCTGTACATGTCTATTCTTTTAATTCATGGTGAATTAACAAAAAATGGCGGGAATTAGAGCTTTCTTCGCCATCCTTGAGAAGTTTAGTCACTTCATAGGATATGTTATCATGTTAAACCTGTCCGAAAAACAATCTGTCTCTTTCTCTGAGTGTTTTTTGGGAGAGTTTTCTGACTTGCGCGATCTAAGCTCCGCTCAGTGTGGCAAATAAAAAAAAAAAAAATCTTTCAGCTGTAACACGTGACTTCTACATAGACACCCACAATTGGAATAGGCAGACTAGGCCATAGAGCGACCTCTGTTGGCCATTTGAATTCAGTGCTTTAAATAGGCCCTCAGACTGAAAATTTTAGCCACCATGTTTGAGAAACATAGTTGGATCTCTGAAGCCAAGAACACCCTGAGCGAGCCGAAGGCGAGCGGAGCGGGACCCTAGGGCTCCCTGACCCTGTGAAATACAATATCATATAAATAAATAAATCAATTAAAAAAAAAAAAACTTTTCAGTTGTATCACGTGACAACAATAGAGACACCCACAATTGGAATAGGCAGTCAAAGCTACACAGCGACCTCTGTTGGTCAGATGAATTCAGTGTTTTAAATAGGCCTGTACATGTCTATTCTTTTAATTCATGGTGAATTAACAAAAAATGGCGGGAATTAGAGCTTTCTTCGCCATTCTTGAGAAGTTTAGTCACTTCATGGGATATGTTATCGTGTTAAACCTGTCCGAAAAACAATCTGTCTCTTTTTCTGATTGTTTTTTGGGAGAGTTTTCTGACTTGCGCGATCTAAGCTCCGCCCAGTATGGCAAAAAAAAATAAAAAATCCTGTCAGCTGTATCACGTGACAGCTATAGAGGCACCCACAATTGGAATAGGCAGTCTAATTCACACAGCGACCTCTGCTGGCCAGTTGAATTCAGTGACTTAAATAGGCCTGTACATGTCTATTCTTTTAATTCATTGTGAATTAACAAAAAATGGCGGGAATTAGAGCTTTCTTCGCCATCCTTGAGAAGTTTAGTCACTTCATAGGATATGTTATCGTGTTAAACCTGTCCGAAAAACAATCTGTCTCTTTCTCTGAGTGTTTTTTGGGAGAGTTTTCTGATTTGCGCGATCTAAGCTCCGCTCAGTGTGGCAAAAAAAAAAAAAAAAAAATCTTTCAGCTGTATCACGTGACTGCTACAGAAACACCCACAATTGGAATAGGCAGTCTAGGCCATAGAGCGACCTCTGTTGGCCATTTGAATTCAGTGCTTTAAATAGGCCCTCAGACTGAAAATTTTAGCCACCATGTTTGAGAAACATAGTTGGATCTCTGAAGCCAAGAACACCCTGAGCGAGCCGAAGGCGAGCGGAGTGAAGCCGGGCTCAGGCGGGCTTGGAGCGGGACCCTAGGGCCCCCTGACCCTGTGAAATACAATATCATATAAGTAAATAAATCAATTAAAAAAAAAAAAACTTTTCAGTTGTATCACGTGACAGCTATAGAGACACCCACAATTGGAATAGGCAGTCAAAGCTACACAGCGACCTCTACTGGCCAGTTGAATTCAGTGTTTTAAATAGGCCTGTACATGTCTATTCTTTTAATTCATGGTGAATTAACAAAAAATGGCGGGAATTAGAGCTTTCTTCGCCATCCTTGAGAAGTTTAGTAACTTCATAGGATATGTTATCATGTTAAACCTGTCCGAAAAACAATCTGTCTCTTTCTCTGAGTGTTTTTTGGGAGAGTTTTCTGACTTGCGTGATCTAAGCTCCGCCCAGTGTGGCAAAAAAAAAAAGAAATCCTTTTAGCTGTACCACGTGATAGCTATTGAGGCACCCACAATTGGAATAGGCAGTCTAATCCACACAGAGACCTCTGCTGGCCAGTTGAATTCAGTGTCTTAAATAGGCCTGTACATGTCTATTCTTTTATTTCATGGTGAATTAACAAAAAATGGCGGGAATTAGAGCTTTCTTCGCCATCCTTGAGAAGTTTAGTCACTTCATAGGATATGTTATCGTGTTAAGCCTGTCCGAAAAACAATCTGTCTCTTTCTCTGAGTGTTTTTTGGGAGAGTTTTCTGACTTGCGCGATCTAAGCTCCGCCCAGTGTGGCAAAAAAAAAAAAAATCCTGTCAGCTGTACCACGTGACAGCAATAGAGGCACCCTCAATTGGAATAGGCAGTCTAATCCACACAGCGACCTCTGCTGGCCAGTTGAATTCAGTGTTTAAATAGGCCTGTACATGTCTATTCTTTTAATTCATGGTGAATTAACAAAAAATGGCGGGAATTAGAGCTTTCTTCGCCATCCTTGAGAAGTTTAGTCACTTCATAGGATATGTTATCGTGTTAAACCTGTCTGAAAAACAATCTGTCTCTTTCTCTGAGTGTTTTTTGGGAGAGTTTTCTGACTTGCGCGATCTAAGCTCCGCCCAGTGTGGAAAAAAAAAAAAAAATCCTCTCAGCTGTACCACGTGACAGCTATAGAGGCACCCTCAATCGGAATAGGCAGTCTAATCCACACAGCGACCTCTGCTGGCCAGTTGAATTCAGTGTCTTAAATAGGCCTGTACATGTCTATTCTTTTAATTCATGGTGAATTAACAAAAAATGGCGGGAATTAGAGCTTTCTTCGCCATCCTTGAGAAGTATAGTCACTTCATATGATATGTTATCATGTTAAACCTGTCCGAAAAACAATCTGTCTCTTTCTCTGAGTGTTTTTTGGGAGAGTTTTCTGACTTGCGCGATCTAAGCTCCGCCCAGTGTGGCAAAAAAAAAAAAAAAATCCTGTCAGCTGTACCACGTGACAGCTATAGAGGCACCCTCAATTGGAATAGGCAGTCTAATCCACACAGCGACCTCTGCTGGCCAGTTGAATTCAGTGTCTTAAAGAGGCCTGAAAATGTCTATTCTTTTAATTCATGGTGAATTAACAAAAAATGGCGGGAATTAGAGCTTTCTTCGCCATCCTTGAGAAGTTTAGTCACTTCATAGGATATGTTATCGTGTTAAACCTGTCCAAAAAACAATCTGTCTCTTTCTCTGAGTGTTTTTTGGGAGAGTTTTCTGATTTGCGCGATCTAAGCTCCGCTCAGTGTGGCAAAAAAAAAAAAAAAAAAAAAATCTTTCAGCTGTATCACGTGACTGCTACAGAGACACCCACAATTGGAATAGGCAGTCTAGGCCATAGAGCGACCTCTGTTGGCCATTTGAATTCAGTGCTTTAAATAGGCCCTCAGACTGAAAATTTTAGCCACCATGTTTGAGAAACATAGTTGGATCTCTGAAGCCAAGAACACCCTGAGCGAGCCGAAGGCGAGCGGAGTGAAGCCGGGCTCAGGCGGGCTTGGAGCGGGACCCTAGGGCCCCCTGACCCTGTGAAATACAATATCATATAAGTAAATAAATCAATTAAAAAAAAAAAAACTTTTCAGTTGTATCACGTGACAGCTATAGAGACACCCACAATTGGAATAGGCAGTCAAAGCTACACAGCGACCTCTACTGGCCAGTTGAATTCAGTGTTTTAAATAGGCCTGTACATGTCTATTCTTTTAATTCATGGTGAATTAACAAAAAATGGCGGGAATTAGAGCTTTCTTCGCCATCCTTGAGAAGTTTAGTCACTTCATAGGATATGTTATCATGTTAAACCTGTCCGAAAAACAATCTGTCTCTTTCTCTGAGTGTTTTTTTGGGAGAGTTTTCTGACTTGCGTGATCTAAGCTCCGCCCAGTGTGGCAAAAAAAAAAAGAAATCCTTTTAGCTGTACCACGTGATAGCTATTGAGGCACCCACAATTGGAATAGGCAGTCTAATCCACACAGAGACCTCTGCTGGCCAGTTGAATTCAGTGTCTTAAATAGGCCTGTACATGTCTATTCTTTTATTTCATGGTGAATTAACAAAAAATGGCGGGAATTAGAGCTTTCTTCGCCATCCTTGAGAAGTTTAGTCACTTCATAGGATATGTTATCGTGTTAAGCCTGTCCGAAAAACAATCTGTCTCTTTCTCTGAGTGTTTTTTGGGAGAGTTTTCTGACTTGCGCGATCTAAGCTCCGCCCAGTGTGGCAAAAAAAAAAAAAATCCTGTCAGCTGTACCACGTGACAGCAATAGAGGCACCCTCAATTGGAATAGGCAGTCTAATCCACACAGCGACCTCTGCTGGCCAGTTGAATTCAGTGTTTAAATAGGCCTGTACATGTCTATTCTTTTAATGCATGGTGAATTAACAAAAAATGGCGGGAATTAGAGCTTTCTTCGCCATCCTTGAGAAGTTTAGTCACTTCATAGGATATGTTATCGTGTTAAACCTGTCTGAAAAACAATCTGTCTCTTTCTCTGAGTGTTTTTTGGGAGAGTTTTCTGACTTGCGCGATCTAAGCTCCGCCCAGTGTGGCAAAAAAAAATAAAAAATCCTCTCAGCTGTACCACGTGACAGCTATAGAGGCACCCTCAATCGGAATAGGCAGTCTAATCCACACAGCGACCTCTGCTGGCCAGTTGAATTCAATGTCTTAAATAGGCCTGAAAATGTCTATTCTTTTAATTCATGGTGAATTAACAAAAAATGGCGGGAATTAGAGCTTTCTTCGCCATCCTTGAGAAGTTTAGTAACTTCATAGGATATGTTATCGTGTTAAACCTGTCCGAAAAACAATCTGTCTCTTTCTCTGAGTGTTTTTTGGGAGAGTTTTCTGATTTGCGCGATCTAAGCTCCGCTCAGTGTGGCAAATAAAAAAAAAAAAAATCTTTCAGCTGTATCACGTGACTGCTACAGAGACACCCACAATTGGAATAGGCAGTCTAGGCCATAGAGCGACCTCTGTTGGCCATTTGAATTCAGTGCTTTAAATAGGCCCTCAGACTGAAAATTTTAGCCACCATGTTTGAGAAACATAGTTGGATATCTGAAGCCAAGAACACCCTGAGCGAGCCGAAGGCGAGCGGAGCGAAGCCGGGCTCAGGCGGGCTTGGAGCGGGACCCTAGGGCCCCCTGACCCTGTGAAATACAATATCATATAAATAAATAAATCAATTAAAGAAAAAAAAACTTTTCAGTTGTATCACATGACAGCTATAGAGACACCCACAATTGGAATAGGCAGTCAAAGCTACACAGCGACCTCTGCTGGCCAGTTAAATTCAGTGTTTTAAATAGGCCTGTACATGTCTATTCTTTTAATTCATGGTGAATTAACAAAAAATGGCGGGAATTAGAGCTTTCTTCGCCATCCTTGAGAAGTTTAGTCACTTCATAGGATATGTTATCGTGTTAAGCCTGTCCGAAAAACAATCTGTCTCTTTCTCTGAGTGTTTTTTGGGAGAGTTTTCTGACTTGCGCGATCTAAGCTCCGCCCAGTGTGGCAAAAAAAAAAAAAATCCTGTCAGCTGTACCACGTGACAGCAATAGAGGCACCCTCAATTGGAATAGGCAGTCTAATCCACACAGCGACCTCTGCTGGCCAGTTGAATTCAGTGTTTAAATAGGCCTGTACATGTCTATTCTTTTAATGCATGGTGAATTAACAAAAAATGGCGGGAATTAGAGCTTTCTTCGCCATCCTTGAGAAGTTTAGTCACTTCATAGGATATGTTAGCGTGTTAAACCTGTCTGAAAAACAATCTGTCTCTTTCTCTGAGTGTTTTTTGGGAGAGTTTTCTGACTTGCGCGATCTAAGCTCCGCCCAGTGTGGCAAAAAAAAATAAAAAATCCTCTCAGCTGTACCACGTGACAGCTATAGAGGCACCCTCAATCGGAATAGGCAGTCTAATCCACACAGCGACCTCTGCTGGCCAGTTGAATTCAATGTCTTAAATAGGCCTGAAAATGTCTATTCTTTTAATTCATGGTGAATTAACAAAAAATGGCGGGAATTAGAGCTTTCTTCGCCATCCTTGAGAAGTTTAGTAACTTCATAGGATATGTTATCGTGTTAAACCTGTCCGAAAAACAATCTGTCTCTTTCTCTGAGTGTTTTTTGGGAGAGTTTTCTGATTTGCGCGATCTAAGCTCCGCTCAGTGTGGCAAATAAAAAAAAAAAAAAATCTTTCAGCTGTATCACGTGACTGCTACAGAGACACCCACAATTGGAATAGGCAGTCTAGGCCATAGAGCGACCTCTGTTGGCCATTTGAATTCAGTGCTTTAAATAGGCCCTCAGACTGAAAATTTTAGCCACCATGTTTGAGAAACATAGTTGGATATCTGAAGCCAAGAACACCCTGAGCGAGCCGAAGGCGAGCGGAGCGAAGCCGGGCTCAGGCGGGCTTGGAGCGGGACCCTAGGGCCCCCTGACCCTGTGAAATACAATATCATATAAATAAATAAATCAATTAAAGAAAAAAAAACTTTTCAGTTGTATCACATGACAGCTATAGAGACACCCACAATTGGAATAGGCAGTCAAAGCTACACAGCGACCTCTGCTGGCCAGTTAAATTCAGTGTTTTAAATAGGCCTGTACATGTCTATTCTTTTAATTCATGGTGAATTAACAAAAAATGGCGGGAATTAGAGCTTTCTTCGCCTTCCTTGAGAAGTTTAGTCACTTCATAGGATATGTTATCATGTTAAACCTGTCCGAAAAACAATCTGTCTCTTTCTCTGAGTGTTTTTTGGGAGAGTTTTCTGACTTGCTCGATCTAAGCTCCGCCCAGTGTGGCAAAAAAAAAAAAAAATCCTTTCAGCTGTACCACGTGACAGATATAGAAGCACCCTCAATTGGAATAGGCAGTCTAATCCACACAGCGACCTCTGCCTTCCAGTTGAATTCAGTGTCTTAAATAGGCCTGTACATGTCTATTCTTTTAATTCATGGTGAATTAACAAAAAATGGCGGGAATTAGAGCTTTCTTCGCCATCCTTGAGAAGTTTAGTCACTTCATAGGATATGTTATCATGTTAAACCTGTCCGAAAAACAATCTGTCTCTTTCTCTGAGTGTTTTTTGGGAGAGTTTTCTGATTTGCGCGATCTAAGCTCCGCTCAGTGTGGCAAATAAAAAAAAAAAAAAAATCTTTCAGCTGTATCACGTGACTGCTACAGAGACACCCACAATTGGAATAGGCAGTCTAGGCCATAGAGCGACCTCTGTTGGCCATTTGAATTCAGTGCTTTAAATAGGCCCTCAGACTGAAAATTTTAGCCACCATGTTTGAGAAACATAGTTGGATATCTGAAGCCAAGAACACCCTGAGCGAGCCGAAGGCGAGCGGAGCTAAGCCGGGCTCAGGCGGGCTTGGAGCGGGACCCTAGGGCCCCCTGACCCTGTGAAATACAATATCATATAAGTAAATAAATCAATTAAAAAAAAAAAAACTTTTCAGTTGTATCACGTGACAGCTATAGAAACACCCACAATTGGAATAGGCAGTCAAAGCTACACAGCAACCTCTGCTGGCCAGTTGAATTCAGTGTTTTAAATAGGCCTGTACATGTCTATTCTTTTAATTCATGGTGAATTAACAAAAAATGGCGGGAATTAGAGCTTTCTTCGCCATCCTTGAGAAGTTTAGTCACTTCATAGGATATGTTATCATGTTAAACCTGTCCGAAAAACAATCTGTCTCTTTCTCTGAGTGTTTTTTGGGAGAGTTTTCTGACTTGCGTGATCTAAGCTCCGCCCAGTGTGGCAAAAAAAAAAAAGAAATCCTTTTAGCTGTACCACGTGATAGCTATTGAGGCACCCACAATTGGAATAGGCAGTCTAATCCACACAGAGACCTCTGCTGGCCAGTTGAATTCAGTGTTTAAATAGGCCTGTACATGTCTATTCTTTTAATTCATGGTGAATTAACAAAAAATGGCGGGAATTAGAGCTTTCTTCGCCATCCTTGAGAAGTTTAGTCACTTCATAGGATATGTTATCGTGTTAAGCCTGTCCGAAAAACAATCTGTCTCTTTCTCTGAGTGTTTTTTGGGAGAGTTTTCTGACTTGCGCGATCTAAGCTCCGCCCAGTGTGGCAAAAAAAAAAAAAATCCTGTCAGCTGTACCACGTGACAGCAATAGAGGCACCCTCAATTGGAATAGGCAGTCTAATCCACACAGCGACCTCTGCTGGCCAGTTGAATTCAGTGTTTAAATAGGCCTGTACATGTCTATTCTTTTAATTCATGGTGAATTAACAAAAAATGGCGGGAATTAGAGCTTTCTTCGCCATCCTTGAGAAGTTTAGTCACTTCATAGGATATGTTATCGTGTTAAGCCTGTCCGAAAAACAATCTGTCTCTTTCTCTGAGTGTTTTTTGGGAGAGTTTTCTGACTTGCGCGATCTAAGCTCCGCCCAGTGTGGCAAAAAAAAAAAAAATCCTGTCAGCTGTACCACGTGACAGCAATAGAGGCACCCTAAATTGGAATAGGCAGTCTAATCCACACAGCACCTCTGCTGGCCTGTTGAATTCAGTGTCTTAAATAGGCCTGTACATGTCTATTCTTTTAATTCATGGTGAATTAACAAAAAATGGCGGGAATTAGAGCTTTCTTCGCCATCCTTGAGAAGTTTAGTCACTTCATAGGATATGTTATCGTGTTAAACCTGTCTGAAAAACAATCTGTCTCTTTCTCTGAGTGTTTTTTGGGAGAGTTTTCTGACTTGCACGATCTAAGCTCCGCCCAGTGTGGCAAAAAAAAAAAAAAATCCTGTCAGCTGTACCACGTGACAGCTATAGAGGCACCCTCAATTGGAATAGGCAGTCTAATCCACACAGCGACCTCTGCTGGCCAGTTGAATTCAGTGTCTTAAAGAGGCCTGAAAATGTCTATTCTTTTAATTCATGGTGAATTAACAAAAAATGGCGGGAATTAGAGCTTTCTTCGCCATCCTTGAGAAGTTTAGTCACTTCATAGGATATGTTATCGTGTTAAACCTGTCCGAAAAACAATCTGTCTCTTTCTCTGAGTGTTTTTTGGGAGAGTTTTCTGATTTGCGCGATCTAAGCTCCGCTCAGTGTGGCAAATAAAAAAAAAAAAAAATCTTTCAGCTGTATCACGTGACTGCTACAGAGACACCCACAATTGGAATAGGCAGTCTAGGCCATAGAGCGACCTCTGTTGGCCATTTGAATTCAGTGCTTTAAATAGGCCCTCAGACTGAAAATTTTAGCCACCATGTTTGAGAAACATAGTTGGATCTCTGAAGCCAAGAACACCCTGAGCGAGCCGAAGGCGAGCGGAGCGAAGCCGGGCTCAGGCGGGCTTGGAGCGGGACCCTAGGGCCCCCTGACCCTGTGAAATACAATATCATATAAGTAAATAAATCAATTAAAAAAAAAAAACTTTTCAGTTGTATCACGTGACAGCTATAGAGACACCCACAATTGGAATAGGCAGTCAAAGCTACACAGCAACCTCTACTGGCCAGTTGAATTCAGTGTTTTAAATAGGCCTGTACATGTCTATTCTTTTAATTCATGGTGAATTAACAAAAAATGGCGGGAATTAGAGCTTTCTTCGCCATCCTTGAGAAGTTTAGTCACTTCATAGGATATGTTATCGTGTTAAGCCTGTCCGAAAAACAATCTGTCTCTTTCTCTGAGTGTTTTTTGGGAGAGTTTTCTGACTTGCGCGATCTAAGCTCCGCCCAGTGTGGCAAAAAAAAAAAAAATCCTGTCAGCTGTACCACGTGACAGCAATAGAGGCACCCACAATTGGAATAGGCAGTCTAATCCACACAGCGACCTCTGCTGGCCAGTTGAATTCAGTGTTTAAATAGGCCTGTACATGTCTATTCTTTTAATTCATGGTGAATTAACAAAAAATGGCGGGAATTAGAGCTTTCTTCGCCATCCTTGAGAAGTTTAGTCACTTCATAGGATATGTTATCGTGTTAAACCTGTCTGAAAAACAATCTGTCTCTTTCTCTGAGTGTTTTTTGGGAGAGTTTTCTGACTTGCGCGATCTAAGCTCCGCCCAGTGTGGAAAAAAAAAAAAAATCCTCTCAGCTGTACCACGTGACAGCTATAGAGGCACCCTCAATCGGAATAGGCAGTCTAATCCACACAGCGACCTCTGCTGGCCAGTTGAATTCAGTGTCTTAAATAGGCCTGAAAATGTCTATTCTTTTAATTCATGGTGAATTAACAAAAAATGGCGGGAATTAGAGCTTTCTTCGCCATCCTTGAGAAGTTTAGTCACTTCATAGGATATGTTATCATGTTAAACCTGTCCGAAAAACAATCTGTCTCTTTCTCTGAGTGTTTTTTGGGAGAGTTTTCTGACTTGCGTGATCTAAGCTCCGCCCAGTGTGGCAAAAAAAAAAAGAAATCCTTTTAGCTGTACCACGTGATAGCTATTGAGGCACCCACAATTGGAATAGGCAGTCTAATCCACACAGAGACCTCTGCTGGCCAGTTGAATTCAGTGTCTTAAATAGGCCTGTACATGTCTATTCTTTTATTTCATGGTGAATTAACAAAAAATGGCGGGAATTGGAGCTTTCTTCGCCATCCTTGAGAAGTTTAGTCACTTCATAGGATATGTTATCGTGTTAAGCCTGTCCGAAAAACAATCTGTCTCTTTCTCTGAGTGTTTTTTGGGAGAGTTTTCTGACTTGCGCGATCTAAGCTCCGCCCAGTGTGGCAAAAAAAAAAAAAATCCTGTCAGCTGTACCACGTGACAGCAATAGAGGCACCCTCAATTGGAATAGGCAGTCTAATCCACACAGCGACCTCTGCTGGCCAGTTGAATTCAGTGTTTAAATAGGCCTGTACATGTCTATTCTTTTAATGCATGGTGAATTAACAAAAAATGGCGGGAATTAGAGCTTTCTTCGCCATCCTTGAGAAGTTTAGTCACTTCATAGGATATGTTATCGTGTTAAACCTGTCTGAAAAACAATCTGTCTCTTTCTCTGAGTGTTTTTTGGGAGAGTTTTCTGACTTGCGCGATCTAAGCTCCGCCCAGTGTGGCAAAAAAAAATAAAAAATCCTCTCAGCTGTACCACGTGACAGCTATAGAGGCACCCTCAATCGGAATAGGCAGTCTAATCCACACAGCGACCTCTGCTGGCCAGTTGAATTCAATGTCTTAAATAGGCCTGAAAATGTCTATTCTTTTAATTCATGGTGAATTAACAAAAAATGGCGGGAATTAGAGCTTTCTTCGCCATCCTTGAGAAGTTTAGTAACTTCATAGGATATGTTATCGTGTTAAACCTGTCCGAAAAACAATCTGTCTCTTTCTCTGAGTGTTTTTTGGGAGAGTTTTCTGATTTGCGCGATCTAAGCTCCGCTCAGTGTGGCAAATAAAAAAAAAAAAAATCTTTCAGCTGTATCACGTGACTGCTACAGAGACACCCACAATTGGAATAGGCAGTCTAGGCCATAGAGCGACCTCTGTTGGCCATTTGAATTCAGTGCTTTAAATAGGCCCTCAGACTGAAAATTTTAGCCACCATGTTTGAGAAACATAGTTGGATATCTGAAGCCAAGAACACCCTGAGCGAGCCGAAGGCGAGCGGAGCGAAGCCGGGCTCAGGCGGGCTTGGAGCGGGACCCTAGGGCCCCCTGACCCTGTGAAATACAATATCATATAAATAAATAAATCAATTAAAGAAAAAAAAACTTTTCAGTTGTATCACATGACAGCTATAGAGACACCCACAATTGGAATAGGCAGTCAAAGCTACACAGCGACCTCTGCTGGCCAGTTAAATTCAGTGTTTTAAATAGGCCTGTACATGTCTATTCTTTTAATTCATGGTGAATTAACAAAAAATGGCGGGAATTAGAGCTTTCTTCGCCATCCTTGAGAAGTTTAGTCACTTCATAGGATATGTTATCATGTTAAACCTGTCCGAAAAACAATCTGTCTCTTTCTCTGAGTGTTTTTTGGGAGAGTTTTCTGACTTGCGTGATCTAAGCTCCGCCCAGTGTGGCAAAAAAAAAAAGAAATCCTTTTAGCTGTACCACGTGATAGCTATTGAGGCACCCACAATTGGAATAGGCAGTCTAATCCACACAGAGACCTCTGCTGGCCAGTTGAATTCAGTGTTTAAATAGGCCTGTACATGTCTATTCTTTTAATTCATGGTGAATTAACAAAAAATGGCGGGAATTAGAGCTTTCTTCGCCATCCTTGAGAAGTTTAGTCACTTCATAGGATATGTTATCGTGTTAAGCCTGTCCGAAAAACAATCTGTCTCTTTCTCTGAGTGTTTTTTGGGAGAGTTTTCTGACTTGCGCGATCTAAGCTCCGCCCAGTGTGGCAAAAAAAAAAAAAATCCTGTCAGCTGTACCACGTGACAGCAATAGAGGCACCCTCAATTGGAATAGGCAGTCTAATCCACACAGCGACCTCTGCTGGCCAGTTGAATTCAGTGTTTAAATAGGCCTGTACATGTCTATTCTTTTAATTCATGGTGAATTAACAAAAAATGGCGGGAATTAGAGCTTTCTTCGCCATCCTTGAGAAGTTTAGTCACTTCATAGGATATGTTATCGTGTTAAGCCTGTCCGAAAAACAATCTGTCTCTTTCTCTGAGTGTTTTTTGGGAGAGTTTTCTGACTTGCGCGATCTAAGCTCCGCCCAGTGTGGCAAAAAAAAAAAAATCCTGTCAGCTGTACCACGTGACAGCAATAGAGGCACCCTAAATTGGAATAGGCAGTCTAATCCACACAGCACCTCTGCTGGCCTGTTGAATTCAGTGTCTTAAATAGGCCTGTACATGTCTATTCTTTTAATTCATGGTGAATTAACAAAAAATGGCGGGAATTAGAGCTTTCTTCGCCATCCTTGAGAAGTTTAGTCACTTCATAGGATATGTTATCGTGTTAAACCTGTCTGAAAAACAATCTGTCTCTTTCTCTGAGTGTTTTTTGGGAGAGTTTTCTGACTTGCACGATCTAAGCTCCGCCCAGTGTGGCAAAAAAAAAAAAAAATCCTGTCAGCTGTACCACGTGACAGCTATAGAGGCACCCTCAATTGGAATAGGCAGTCTAATCCACACAGCGACCTCTGCTGGCCAGTTGAATTCAGTGTCTTAAAGAGGCCTGAAAATGTCTATTCTTTTAATTCATGGTGAATTAACAAAAAATGGCGGGAATTAGAGCTTTCTTCGCCATCCTTGAGAAGTTTAGTCACTTCATAGGATATGTTATCGTGTTAAACCTGTCCGAAAAACAATCTGTCTCTTTCTCTGAGTGTTTTTTGGGAGAGTTTTCTGATTTGCGCGATCTAAGCTCCGCTCAGTGTGGCAAATAAAAAAAAAAAAAAATCTTTCAGCTGTATCACGTGACTGCTACAGAGACACCCACAATTGGAATAGGCAGTCTAGGCCATAGAGCGACCTCTGTTGGCCATTTGAATTCAGTGCTTTAAATAGGCCCTCAGACTGAAAATTTTAGCCACCATGTTTGAGAAACATAGTTGGATCTCTGAAGCCAAGAACACCCTGAGCGAGCCGAAGGCGAGCGGAGCGAAGCCGGGCTCAGGCGGGCTTGGAGCGGGACCCTAGGGCCCCCTGACCCTGTGAAATACAATATCATATAAGTAAATAAATCAATTAAAAAAAAAAAACTTTTCAGTTGTATCACGTGACAGCTATAGAGACACCCACAATTGGAATAGGCAGTCAAAGCTACACAGCAACCTCTACTGGCCAGTTGAATTCAGTGTTTTAAATAGGCCTGTACATGTCTATTCTTTTAATTCATGGTGAATTAACAAAAAATGGCGGGAATTAGAGCTTTCTTCGCCATCCTTGAGAAGTTTAGTCACTTCATAGGATATGTTATCGTGTTAAGCCTGTCCGAAAAACAATCTGTCTCTTTCTCTGAGTGTTTTTTGGGAGAGTTTTCTGACTTGCGCGATCTAAGCTCCGCCCAGTGTGGCAAAAAAAAAAAAAATCCTGTCAGCTGTACCACGTGACAGCAATAGAGGCACCCACAATTGGAATAGGCAGTCTAATCCACACAGCGACCTCTGCTGGCCAGTTGAATTCAGTGTTTAAATAGGCCTGTACATGTCTATTCTTTTAATTCATGGTGAATTAACAAAAAATGGCGGGAATTAGAGCTTTCTTCGCCATCCTTGAGAAGTTTAGTCACTTCATAGGATATGTTATCGTGTTAAACCTGTCTGAAAAACAATCTGTCTCTTTCTCTGAGTGTTTTTTGGGAGAGTTTTCTGACTTGCGTGATCTAAGCTCCGCCCAGTGTGGAAAAAAAAAAAAAATCCTCTCAGCTGTACCACGTGACAGCTATAGAGGCACCCTCAATCGGAATAGGCAGTCTAATCCACACAGCGACCTCTGCTGGCCAGTTGAATTCAGTGTCTTAAATAGGCCTGAAAATGTCTATTCTTTTAATTCATGGTGAATTAACAAAAAATGGCGGGAATTAGAGCTTTCTTCGCCATCCTTGAGAAGTTTAGTCACTTCATAGGATATGTTATCATGTTAAACCTGTCCGAAAAACAATCTGTCTCTTTCTCTGAGTGTTTTTTGGGAGAGTTTTCTGACTTGCGTGATCTAAGCTCCGCCCAGTGTGGCAAAAAAAAAAAGAAATCCTTTTAGCTGTACCACGTGATAGCTATTGAGGCACCCACAATTGGAATAGGCAGTCTAATCCACACAGAGACCTCTGCTGGCCAGTTGAATTCAGTGTCTTAAATAGGCCTGTACATGTCTATTCTTTTATTTCATGGTGAATTAACAAAAAATGGCGGGAATTGGAGCTTTCTTCGCCATCCTTGAGAAGTTTAGTCACTTCATAGGATATGTTATCGTGTTAAGCCTGTCCGAAAAACAATCTGTCTCTTTCTCTGAGTGTTTTTTGGGAGAGTTTTCTGACTTGCGCGATCTAAGCTCCGCCCAGTGTGGCAAAAAAAAAAAAAATCCTGTCAGCTGTACCACGTGACAGCAATAGAGGCACCCTCAATTGGAATAGGCAGTCTAATCCACACAGCGACCTCTGCTGGCCAGTTGAATTCAGTGTTTAAATAGGCCTGTACATGTCTATTCTTTTAATGCATGGTGAATTAACAAAAAATGGCGGGAATTAGAGCTTTCTTCGCCATCCTTGAGAAGTTTAGTCACTTCATAGGATATGTTATCGTGTTAAACCTGTCTGAAAAACAATCTGTCTCTTTCTCTGAGTGTTTTTTGGGAGAGTTTTCTGACTTGCGCGATCTAAGCTCCGCCCAGTGTGGCAAAAAAAAATAAAAAATCCTCTCAGCTGTACCACGTGACAGCTATAGAGGCACCCTCAATCGGAATAGGCAGTCTAATCCACACAGCGACCTCTGCTGGCCAGTTGAATTCAATGTCTTAAATAGGCCTGAAAATGTCTATTCTTTTAATTCATGGTGAATTAACAAAAAATGGCGGGAATTAGAGCTTTCTTCGCCATCCTTGAGAAGTTTAGTAACTTCATAGGATATGTTATCGTGTTAAACCTGTCCGAAAAACAATCTGTCTCTTTCTCTGAGTGTTTTTTGGGAGAGTTTTCTGATTTGCGCGATCTAAGCTCCGCTCAGTGTGGCAAATAAAAAAAAAAAAAATCTTTCAGCTGTATCACGTGACTGCTACAGAGACACCCACAATTGGAATAGGCAGTCTAGGCCATAGAGCGACCTCTGTTGGCCATTTGAATTCAGTGCTTTAAATAGGCCCTCAGACTGAAAATTTTAGCCACCATGTTTGAGAAACATAGTTGGATATCTGAAGCCAAGAACACCCTGAGCGAGCCGAAGGCGAGCGGAGCGAAGCCGGGCTCAGGCGGGCTTGGAGCGGGACCCTAGGGCCCCCTGACCCTGTGAAATACAATATCATATAAATAAATAAATCAATTAAAGAAAAAAAAACTTTTCAGTTGTATCACATGACAGCTATAGAGACACCCACAATTGGAATAGGCAGTCAAAGCTACACAGCGACCTCTGCTGGCCAGTTAAATTCAGTGTTTTAAATAGGCCTGTACATGTCTATTCTTTTAATTCATGGTGAATTAACAAAAAATGGCGGGAATTAGAGCTTTCTTCGCCATCCTTGAGAAGTTTAGTCACTTCATAGGATATGTTATCATGTTAAACCTGTCCGAAAAACAATCTGTCTCTTTCTCTGAGTGTTTTTTGGGAGAGTTTTCTGACTTGCGTGATCTAAGCTCCGCCCAGTGTGGCAAAAAAAAAAAGAAATCCTTTTAGCTGTACCACGTGATAGCTATTGAGGCACCCACAATTGGAATAGGCAGTCTAATCCACACAGAGACCTCTGCTGGCCAGTTGAATTCAGTGTTTAAATAGGCCTGTACATGTCTATTCTTTTAATTCATGGTGAATTAACAAAAAATGGCGGGAATTAGAGCTTTCTTCGCCATCCTTGAGAAGTTTAGTCACTTCATAGGATATGTTATCGTGTTAAGCCTGTCCGAAAAACAATCTGTCTCTTTCTCTGAGTGTTTTTTGGGAGAGTTTTCTGACTTGCGCGATCTAAGCTCCGCCCAGTGTGGCAAAAAAAAAAAAAATCCTGTCAGCTGTACCACGTGACAGCAATAGAGGCACCCTCAATTGGAATAGGCAGTCTAATCCACACAGCGACCTCTGCTGGCCAGTTGAATTCAGTGTTTAAATAGGCCTGTACATGTCTATTCTTTTAATTCATGGTGAATTAACAAAAAATGGCGGGAATTAGAGCTTTCTTCGCCATCCTTGAGAAGTTTAGTCACTTCATAGGATATGTTATCGTGTTAAGCCTGTCCGAAAAACAATCTGTCTCTTTCTCTGAGTGTTTTTTGGGAGAGTTTTCTGACTTGCGCGATCTAAGCTCCGCCCAGTGTGGCAAAAAAAAAAAAAATCCTGTCAGCTGTACCACGTGACAGCAATAGAGGCACCCTAAATTGGAATAGGCAGTCTAATCCACACAGCACCTCTGCTGGCCTGTTGAATTCAGTGTCTTAAATAGGCCTGTACATGTCTATTCTTTTAATTCATGGTGAATTAACAAAAAATGGCGGGAATTAGAGCTTTCTTCGCCATCCTTGAGAAGTTTAGTCACTTCATAGGATATGTTATCGTGTTAAACCTGTCTGAAAAACAATCTGTCTCTTTCTCTGAGTGTTTTTTGGGAGAGTTTTCTGACTTGCACGATCTAAGCTCCGCCCAGTGTGGCAAAAAAAAAAAAAATCCTGTCAGCTGTACCACGTGACAGCTATATAGGCACCCTCAATTGGAATAGGCAGTCTAATCCACACAGCGACCTCTGCTGGCCAGTTGAATTCAGTGTCTTAAAGAGGCCTGAAAATGTCTATTCTTTTAATTCATGGTGAATTAACAAAAAATGGCGGGAATTAGAGCTTTCTTCGCCATCCTTGAGAAGTTTAGTCACTTCATAGGATATGTTATCGTGTTAAACCTGTCCGAAAAACAATCTGTCTCTTTCTCTGAGTGTTTTTTGGGAGAGTTTTCTGATTTGCGCGATCTAAGCTCCGCTCAGTGTGGCAAATAAAAAAAAAAAAAAATCTTTCAGCTGTATCACGTGACTGCTACAGAGACACCCACAATTGGAATAGGCAGTCTAGGCCATAGAGCGACCTCTGTTGGCCATTTGAATTCAGTGCTTTAAATAGGCCCTCAGACTGAAAATTTTAGCCACCATGTTTGAGAAACATAGTTGGATCTCTGAAGTCAAGAACACCCTGAGCGAGCCGAAGGCGAGCGGAGCGAAGCCGGGCTCAGGCGGGCTTGGAGCGGGACCCTAGGGCCCCCTGACCCTGTGAAATACAATATCATATAAGTAAATAAATCAATTAAAAAAAAAAAACTTTTCAGTTGTATCACGTGACAGCTATAGAGACACCCACAATTGGAATAGGCAGTCAAAGCTACACAGCAACCTCTACTGGCCAGTTGAATTCAGTGTTTTAAATAGGCCTGTACATGTCTATTCTTTTAATTCATGGTGAATTAACAAAAAATGGCGGGAATTAGAGCTTTCTTCGCCATCCTTGAGAAGTTTAGTCACTTCATAGGATATGTTATCGTGTTAAGCCTGTCCGAAAAACAATCTGTCTCTTTCTCTGAGTGTTTTTTGGGAGAGTTTTCTGACTTGCGCGATCTAAGCTCCGCCCAGTGTGGCAAAAAAAAAAAAAATCCTGTCAGCTGTACCACGTGACAGCAATAGAGGCACCCACAATTGGAATAGGCAGTCTAATCCACACAGCGACCTCTGCTGGCCAGTTGAATTCAGTGTTTAAATAGGC
Source organism: Hoplias malabaricus (assembly GCF_029633855.1). Taxonomy (NCBI): domain Eukaryota; kingdom Metazoa; phylum Chordata; class Actinopteri; order Characiformes; family Erythrinidae; genus Hoplias; species Hoplias malabaricus. The sequence continues at coordinate 44,724,017 of NC_089808.1, forward strand.
CTGTACATGTCTATTCTTTTAATTCATGGTGAATTAACAAAAAATGGCGGGAATTAGAGCTTTCTTCGCCATCCTTGAGAAGTTTAGTCACTTCATAGGATATGTTATCGTGTTAAACCTGTCTGAAAAACAATCTGTCTCTTTCTCTGAGTGTTTTTTGGGAGAGTTTTCTGACTTGCGCGATCTAAGCTCCGCCCAGTGTGGAAAAAAAAAAAAAATCCTCTCAGCTGTACCACGTGACAGCTATAGAGGCACCCTCAATCGGAATAGGCAGTCTAATCCACACAGCGACCTCTGCTGGCCAGTTGAATTCAGTGTCTTAAATAGGCCTGAAAATGTCTATTCTTTTAATTCATGGTGAATTAACAAAAAATGGCGGGAATTAGAGCTTTCTTCGCCATCCTTGAGAAGTTTAGTCACTTCATAGGATATGTTATCATGTTAAACCTGTCCGAAAAACAATCTGTCTCTTTCTCTGAGTGTTTTTTGGGAGAGTTTTCTGACTTGCGTGATCTAAGCTCCGCCCAGTGTGGCAAAAAAAAAAAGAAATCCTTTTAGCTGTACCACGTGATAGCTATTGAGGCACCCACAATTGGAATAGGCAGTCTAATCCACACAGAGACCTCTGCTGGCCAGTTGAATTCAGTGTCTTAAATAGGCCTGTACATGTCTATTCTTTTATTTCATGGTGAATTAACAAAAAATGGCGGGAATTGGAGCTTTCTTCGCCATCCTTGAGAAGTTTAGTCACTTCATAGGATATGTTATCGTGTTAAGCCTGTCCGAAAAACAATCTGTCTCTTTCTCTGAGTGTTTTTTGGGAGAGTTTTCTGACTTGCGCGATCTAAGCTCCGCCCAGTGTGGCAAAAAAAAAAAAAATCCTGTCAGCTGTACCACGTGACAGCAATAGAGGCACCCTCAATTGGAATAGGCAGTCTAATCCACACAGCGACCTCTGCTGGCCAGTTGAATTCAGTGTTTAAATAGGCCTGTACATGTCTATTCTTTTAATGCATGGTGAATTAACAAAAAATGGCGGGAATTAGAGCTTTCTTCGCCATCCTTGAGAAGTTTAGTCACTTCATAGGATATGTTATCGTGTTAAACCTGTCTGAAAAACAATCTGTCTCTTTCTCTGAGTGTTTTTTGGGAGAGTTTTCTGACTTGCGCGATCTAAGCTCCGCCCAGTGTGGCAAAAAAAAATAAAAAATCCTCTCAGCTGTACCACGTGACAGCTATAGAGGCACCCTCAATCGGAATAGGCAGTCTAATCCACACAGCGACCTCTGCTGGCCAGTTGAATTCAATGTCTTAAATAGGCCTGAAAATGTCTATTCTTTTAATTCATGGTGAATTAACAAAAAATGGCGGGAATTAGAGCTTTCTTCGCCATCCTTGAGAAGTTTAGTAACTTCATAGGATATGTTATCGTGTTAAACCTGTCCGAAAAACAATCTGTCTCTTTCTCTGAGTGTTTTTTGGGAGAGTTTTCTGATTTGCGCGATCTAAGCTCCGCTCAGTGTGGCAAATAAAAAAAAAAAAAATCTTTCAGCTGTATCACGTGACTGCTACAGAGACACCCACAATTGGAATAGGCAGTCTAGGCCATAGAGCGACCTCTGTTGGCCATTTGAATTCAGTGCTTTAAATAGGCCCTCAGACTGAAAATTTTAGCCACCATGTTTGAGAAACATAGTTGGATATCTGAAGCCAAGAACACCCTGAGCGAGCCGAAGGCGAGCGGAGCGAAGCCGGGCTCAGGCGGGCTTGGAGCGGGACCCTAGGGCCCCCTGACCCTGTGAAATACAATATCATATAAATAAATAAATCAATTAAAGAAAAAAAAACTTTTCAGTTGTATCACATGACAGCTATAGAGACACCCACAATTGGAATAGGCAGTCAAAGCTACACAGCGACCTCTGCTGGCCAGTTAAATTCAGTGTTTTAAATAGGCCTGTACATGTCTATTCTTTTAATTCATGGTGAATTAACAAAAAATGGCGGGAATTAGAGCTTTCTTCGCCATCCTTGAGAAGTTTAGTCACTTCATAGGATATGTTATCATGTTAAACCTGTCCGAAAAACAATCTGTCTCTTTCTCTGAGTGTTTTTTGGGAGAGTTTTCTGACTTGCGTGATCTAAGCTCCGCCCAGTGTGGCAAAAAAAAAAAGAAATCCTTTTAGCTGTACCACGTGATAGCTATTGAGGCACCCACAATTGGAATAGGCAGTCTAATCCACACAGAGACCTCTGCTGGCCAGTTGAATTCAGTGTTTAAATAGGCCTGTACATGTCTATTCTTTTAATTCATGGTGAATTAACAAAAAATGGCGGGAATTAGAGCTTTCTTCGCCATCCTTGAGAAGTTTAGTCACTTCATAGGATATGTTATCGTGTTAAGCCTGTCCGAAAAACAATCTGTCTCTTTCTCTGAGTGTTTTTTGGGAGAGTTTTCTGACTTGCGCGATCTAAGCTCCGCCCAGTGTGGCAAAAAAAAAAAAAATCCTGTCAGCTGTACCACGTGACAGCAATAGAGGCACCCTCAATTGGAATAGGCAGTCTAATCCACACAGCGACCTCTGCTGGCCAGTTGAATTCAGTGTTTAAATAGGCCTGTACATGTCTATTCTTTTAATTCATGGTGAATTAACAAAAAATGGCGGGAATTAGAGCTTTCTTCGCCATCCTTGAGAAGTTTAGTCACTTCATAGGATATGTTATCATGTTAAACCTGTCCGAAAAACAATCTGTCTCTTTCTCTGAGTGTTTTTTGGGAGAGTTTTCTGACTTGCGTGATCTAAGCTCCGCCCAGTGTGGCAAAAAAAAAAAGAAATCCTTTTAGCTGTACCACGTGATAGCTATTGAGGCACCCACAATTGGAATAGGCAGTCTAATCCACACAGAGACCTCTGCTGGCCAGTTGAATTCAGTGTTTAAATAGGCCTGTACATGTCTATTCTTTTAATTCATGGTGAATTAACAAAAAATGGCGGGAATTAGAGCTTTCTTCGCCATCCTTGAGAAGTTTAGTCACTTCATAGGATATGTTATCGTGTTAAGCCTGTCCGAAAAACAATCTGTCTCTTTCTCTGAGTGTTTTTTGGGAGAGTTTTCTGACTTGCGTGATCTAAGCTCCGCCCAGTGTGGCAAAAAAAAAAAGAAATCCTTTTAGCTGTACCACGTGATAGCTATTGAGGCACCCACAATTGGAATAGGCAGTCTAATCCACACAGAGACCTCTGCTGGCCAGTTGAATTCAGTGTTTAAATAGGCCTGTACATGTCTATTCTTTTAATTCATGGTGAATTAACAAAAAATGGCGGGAATTAGAGCTTTCTTCGCCATCCTTGAGAAGTTTAGTCACTTCATAGGATATGTTATCGTGTTAAGCCTGTCCGAAAAACAATCTGTCTCTTTCTCTGAGTGTTTTTTGGGAGAGTTTTCTGACTTGCGCGATCTAAGCTCCGCCCAGTGTGGCAAAAAAAAAAAAAATCCTGTCAGCTGTACCACGTGACAGCAATAGAGGCACCCTCAATTGGAATAGGCAGTCTAATCCACACAGCGACCTCTGCTGGCCAGTTGAATTCAGTGTTTAAATAGGCCTGTACATGTCTATTCTTTTAATTCATGGTGAATTAACAAAAAATGGCGGGAATTAGAGCTTTCTTCGCCATCCTTGAGAAGTTTAGTCACTTCATAGGATATGTTATCGTGTTAAGCCTGTCCGAAAAACAATCTGTCTCTTTCTCTGAGTGTTTTTTGGGAGAGTTTTCTGACTTGCGCGATCTAAGCTCCGCCCAGTGTGGCAAAAAAAAAAAAAATCCTGTCAGCTGTACCACGTGACAGCAATAGAGGCACCCTCAATTGGAATAGGCAGTCTAATCCACACAGCACCTCTGCTGGCCTGTTGAATTCAGTGTCTTAAATAGGCCTGTACATGTCTATTCTTTTAATTCATGGTGAATTAACAAAAAATGGCGGGAATTAGAGCTTTCTTCGCCATCCTTGAGAAGTTTAGTCACTTCATAGGATATGTTATCGTGTTGAACCTGTCTGAAAAACAATCTGTCTCTTTCTCTGAGTGTTTTTTGGGAGAGTTTTCTGACTTGCACGATCTAAGCTCCGCCCAGTGTGGCAAAAAAAAAAAAAAATCCTGTCAGCTGTACCACGTGACAGCTATAGAGGCACCCTCAATTGGAATAGGCAGTCTAATCCACACAGCGACCTCTGCTGGCCAGTTGAATTCAGTGTCTTAAAGAGGCCTGAAAATGTCTATTCTTTTAATTCATGGTGAATTAACAAAAAATGGCGGGAATTAGAGCTTTCTTCGCCATCCTTGAGAAGTTTAGTCACTTCATAGGATATGTTATCGTGTTAAACCTGTCCGAAAAACAATCTGTCTCTTTCTCTGAGTGTTTTTTGGGAGAGTTTTCTGATTTGCGCGATCTAAGCTCCGCTCAGTGTGGCAAATAAAAAAAAATAAAAAATCTTTCAGCTGTATCACGTGACTGCTACAGAGACACCCACAATTGGAATAGGCAGTCTAGGCCATAGAGCGACCTCTGTTGGCCATTTGAATTCAGTGCTTTAAATAGGCCCTCAGACTGAAAATTTTAGCCACCATGTTTGAGAAACATAGTTGGATCTCTGAAGCCAAGAACACCCTGAGCGAGCCGAAGGCGAGCGGAGCGAAGCCGGGCTCAGGCGGGCTTGGAGCGGGACCCTAGGGCCCCCTGACCCTGTGAAATACAATATCATATAAGTAAATAAATCAATTAAAAAAAAAAAACTTTTCAGTTGTATCACGTGACAGCTATAGAGACACCCACAATTGGAATAGGCAGTCAAAGCTACACAGCAACCTCTACTGGCCAGTTGAATTCAGTGTTTTAAATAGGCCTGTACATGTCTATTCTTTTAATTCATGGTGAATTAACAAAAAATGGCGGGAATTAGAGCTTTCTTCGCCATCCTTGAGAAGTTTAGTCACTTCATAGGATATGTTATCGTGTTAAGCCTGTCCGAAAAACAATCTGTCTCTTTCTCTGAGTGTTTTTTGGGAGAGTTTTCTGACTTGCGCGATCTAAGCTCCGCCCAGTGTGGCAAAAAAAAAAAAAATCCTGTCAGCTGTACCACGTGACAGCAATAGAGGCACCCACAATTGGAATAGGCAGTCTAATCCACACAGCGACCTCTGCTGGCCAGTTGAATTCAGTGTTTAAATAGGCCTGTACATGTCTATTCTTTTAATTCATGGTGAATTAACAAAAAATGGCGGGAATTAGAGCTTTCTTCGCCATCCTTGAGAAGTTTAGTCACTTCATAGGATATGTTATCGTGTTAAACCTGTCTGAAAAACAATCTGTCTCTTTCTCTGAGTGTTTTTTGGGAGAGTTTTCTGACTTGCGCGATCTAAGCTCCGCCCAGTGTGGAAAAAAAAAAAAAATCCTCTCAGCTGTACCACGTGACAGCTATAGAGGCACCCTCAATCGGAATAGGCAGTCTAATCCACACAGCGACCTCTGCTGGCCAGTTGAATTCAGTGTCTTAAATAGGCCTGAAAATGTCTATTCTTTTAATTCATGGTGAATTAACAAAAAATGGCGGGAATTAGAGCTTTCTTCGCCATCCTTGAGAAGTTTAGTCACTTCATAGGATATGTTATCATGTTAAACCTGTCCGAAAAACAATCTGTCTCTTTCTCTGAGTGTTTTTTGGGAGAGTTTTCTGACTTGCGTGATCTAAGCTCCGCCCAGTGTGGCAAAAAAAAAAAGAAATCCTTTTAGCTGTACCACGTGATAGCTATTGAGGCACCCACAATTGGAATAGGCAGTCTAATCCACACAGAGACCTCTGCTGGCCAGTTGAATTCAGTGTCTTAAATAGGCCTGTACATGTCTATTCTTTTATTTCATGGTGAATTAACAAAAAATGGCGGGAATTGGAGCTTTCTTCGCCATCCTTGAGAAGTTTAGTCACTTCATAGGATATGTTATCGTGTTAAGCCTGTCCGAAAAACAATCTGTCTCTTTCTCTGAGTGTTTTTTGGGAGAGTTTTCTGACTTGCGCGATCTAAGCTCCGCCCAGTGTGGCAAAAAAAAAAAAAATCCTGTCAGCTGTACCACGTGACAGCAATAGAGGCACCCTCAATTGGAATAGGCAGTCTAATCCACACAGCGACCTCTGCTGGCCAGTTGAATTCAGTGTTTAAATAGGCCTGTACATGTCTATTCTTTTAATGCATGGTGAATTAACAAAAAATGGCGGGAATTAGAGCTTTCTTCGCCATCCTTGAGAAGTTTAGTCACTTCATAGGATATGTTATCGTGTTAAACCTGTCTGAAAAACAATCTGTCTCTTTCTCTGAGTGTTTTTTGGGAGAGTTTTCTGACTTGCGCGATCTAAGCTCCGCCCAGTGTGGCAAAAAAAAATAAAAAATCCTCTCAGCTGTACCACGTGACAGCTATAGAGGCACCCTCAATCGGAATAGGCAGTCTAATCCACACAGCGACCTCTGCTGGCCAGTTGAATTCAATGTCTTAAATAGGCCTGAAAATGTCTATTCTTTTAATTCATGGTGAATTAACAAAAAATGGCGGGAATTAGAGCTTTCTTCGCCATCCTTGAGAAGTTTAGTAACTTCATAGGATATGTTATCGTGTTAAACCTGTCCGAAAAACAATCTGTCTCTTTCTCTGAGTGTTTTTTGGGAGAGTTTTCTGATTTGCGCGATCTAAGCTCCGCTCAGTGTGGCAAATAAAAAAAAAAAAAATCTTTCAGCTGTATCACGTGACTGCTACAGAGACACCCACAATTGGAATAGGCAGTCTAGGCCATAGAGCGACCTCTGTTGGCCATTTGAATTCAGTGCTTTAAATAGGCCCTCAGACTGAAAATTTTAGCCACCATGTTTGAGAAACATAGTTGGATATCTGAAGCCAAGAACACCCTGAGCGAGCCGAAGGCGAGCGGAGCGAAGCCGGGCTCAGGCGGGCTTGGAGCGGGACCCTAGGGCCCCCTGACCCTGTGAAATACAATATCATATAAATAAATAAATCAATTAAAGAAAAAAAAACTTTTCAGTTGTATCACATGACAGCTATAGAGACACCCACAATTGGAATAGGCAGTCAAAGCTACACAGCGACCTCTGCTGGCCAGTTAAATTCAGTGTTTTAAATAGGCCTGTACATGTCTATTCTTTTAATTCATGGTGAATTAACAAAAAATGGCGGGAATTAGAGCTTTCTTCGCCATCCTTGAGAAGTTTAGTCACTTCATAGGATATGTTATCATGTTAAACCTGTCCGAAAAACAATCTGTCTCTTTCTCTGAGTGTTTTTTGGGAGAGTTTTCTGACTTGCTCGATCTAAGCTCCGCCCAGTGTGGCAAAAAAAAAAAAAAATCCTTTCAGCTGTACCACGTGACAGATATAGAAGCACCCTCAATTGGAATAGGCAGTCTAATCCACACAGCGACCTCTGCCTTCCAGTTGAATTCAGTGTCTTAAATAGGCCTGTACATGTCTATTCTTTTAATTCATGGTGAATTAACAAAAAATGGCGGGAATTAGAGCTTTCTTCGCCATCCTTGAGAAGTTTAGTAACTTCATAGGATATGTTATCGTGTTAAACCTGTCCGAAAAACAATCTGTCTCTTTCTCTGAGTGTTTTTTGGGAGAGTTTTCTGATTTGCGCGATCTAAGCTCCGCTCAGTGTGGCAAATAAAAAAAAAAAAAATCTTTCAGCTGTATCACGTGACTGCTACAGAGACACCCACAATTGGAATAGGCAGTCTAGGCCATAGAGCGACCTCTGTTGGCCATTTGAATTCAGTGCTTTAAATAGGCCCTCAGACTGAAAATTTTTTCCACCATGTTTGAGAAACATAGTTGGATATCTGAAGCCAAGAACACCCTGAGCGAGCCGAAGGCGAGCGGAGCGAAGCCGGGCTCAGGCGGGCTTGGAGCGGGACCCTAGGGCCCCCTGACCCTGTGAAATACAATATCATATAAATAAATAAATCAATTAAAGAAAAAAAAACTTTTCAGTTGTATCACATGACAGCTATAGAGACACCCACAATTGGAATAGGCAGTCAAAGCTACACAGCGACCTCTGCTGGCCAGTTAAATTCAGTGTTTTAAATAGGCCTGTACATGTCTATTCTTTTAATTCATGGTGAATTAACAAAAAATGGCGGGAATTAGAGCTTTCTTCGCCATCCTTGAGAAGTTTAGTCACTTCATAGGATATGTTATCATGTTAAACCTGTCCGAAAAACAATCTGTCTCTTTCTCTGAGTGTTTTTTGGGAGAGTTTTCTGACTTGCTCGATCTAAGCTCCGCCCAGTGTGGCAAAAAAAAAAAAAAATCCTTTCAGCTGTACCACGTGACAGATATAGAAGCACCCTCAATTGGAATAGGCAGTCTAATCCACACAGCGACCTCTGCCTTCCAGTTGAATTCAGTGTCTTAAATAGGCCTGTACATGTCTATTCTTTTAATTCATGGTGAATTAACAAAAAATGGCGGGAATTAGAGCTTTCTTCGCCATCCTTGAGAAGTTTAGTCACTTCATAGGATATGTTATCATGTTAAACCTGTCCGAAAAACAATCTGTCTCTTTCTCTGAGTGTTTTTTGGGAGAGTTTTCTGATTTGCGCGATCTAAGCTCCGCTCAGTGTGGCAAATAAAAAAAAAAAAAAATCTTTCAGCTGTATCACGTGACTGCTACAGAGACACCCACAATTGGAATAGGCAGTCTAGGCCATAGAGCGACCTCTGTTGGCCATTTGAATTCAGTGCTTTAAATAGGCCCTCAGACTGAAAATTTTAGCCACCATGTTTGAGAAACATAGTTGGATATCTGAAGCCAAGAACACCCTGAGCGAGCCGAAGGCGAGCGGAGCTAAGCCGGGCTCAGGCGGGCTTGGAGCGGGACCCTAGGGCCCCCTGACCCTGTGAAATACAATATCATATAAGTAAATAAATCAATTAAAAAAAAAAAACTTTTCAGTTGTATCACGTGACAGCTATAGAAACACCCACAATTGGAATAGGCAGTCAAAGCTACACAGCAACCTCTGCTGGCCAGTTGAATTCAGTGTTTTAAATAGGCCTGTACATGTCTATTCTTTTAATTCATGGTGAATTAACAAAAAATGGCGGGAATTAGAGCTTTCTTCGCCATCCTTGAGAAGTTTAGTCACTTCATAGGATATGTTATCATGTTAAACCTGTCCGAAAAACAATCTGTCTCTTTCTCTGAGTGTTTTTTGGGAGAGTTTTCTGACTTGCGTGATCTAAGCTCCGCCCAGTGTGGCAAAAAAAAAAAGAAATCCTTTTAGCTGTACCACGTGATAGCTATTGAGGCACCCACAATTGGAATAGGCAGTCTAATCCACACAGAGACCTCTGCTGGCCAGTTGAATTCAGTGTCTTAAATAGGCCTGTACATGTCTATTCTTTTATTTCATGGTGAATTAACAAAAAATGGCGGGAATTAGAGCTTTCTTCGCCATCCTTGAGAAGTTTAGTCACTTCATAGGATATGTTATCGTGTTAAGCCTGTCCGAAAAACAATCTGTCTCTTTCTCTGAGTGTTTTTTGGGAGAGTTTTCTGACTTGCGCGATCTAAGCTCCGCCCAGTGTGGCAAAAAAAAAAAAAATCCTGTCAGCTGTACCACGTGACAGCTATAGAGGCACCCTCAATTGGAATAGGCAGTCTAATCCACACAGCGACCTCTGCTGGCCAGTTGAATTCAGTGTTTAAATAGGCCTGAAAATGTCTATTCTTTTATTTCATGGTGAATTAACAAAAAATGGCGGGAATTAGAGCTTTCTTCGCCATCCTTGAGAAGTTTAGTCACTTCATAGGATATGTTATCGTGTTAAACCTGTCTGAAAAACAATCTGTCTCTTTCTCTGAGTGTTTTTTGGGAGAGTTTTCTGACTTGCGCGATCTAAGCTCCGCCCAGTGTGGAAAAAAAAAAAAAAATCCTCTCAGCTGTACCACGTGACAGCTATAGAGGCACCCTCAATCGGAATAGGCAGTCTAATCCACACAGCGACCTCTGCTGGCCAGTTGAATTCAGTGTCTTAAATAGGCCTGTACATGTCTATTCTTTTAATTCATGGTGAATTAACAAAAAATGGCGGGAATTAGAGCTTTCTTCGCCATCCTTGAGAAGTATAGTCACTTCATATGATATGTTATCATGTTAAACCTGTCCGAAAAACAATCTGTCTCTTTCTCTGAGTGTTTTTTGGGAGAGTTTTCTGACTTGCGCGATCTAAGCTCCGCCCAGTGTGGCAAAAAAAAAAAAAAAATCCTGTCAGCTGTACCACGTGACAGCTATAGAGGCACCCTCAATTGGAATAGGCAGTCTAATCCACACAGCGACCTCTGCTGGCCAGTTGAATTCAGTGTCTTAAAGAGGCCTGAAAATGTCTATTCTTTTAATTCATGGTGAATTAACAAAAAATGGCGGGAATTAGAGCTTTCTTCGCCATCCTTGAGAAGTTTAGTCACTTCATAGGATATGTTATCGTGTTAAACCTGTCCGAAAAACAATCTGTCTCTTTCTCTGAGTGTTTTTTGGGAGAGTTTTCTGATTTGCGCGATCTAAGCTCCGCTCAGTGTGGCAAAAAAAAAAAAAAAAAAATCTTTCAGCTGTATCACGTGACTGCTACAGAGACACCCACAATTGGAATAGGCAGTCTAGGCCATAGAGCGACCTCTGTTGGCCATTTGAATTCAGTGCTTTAAATAGGCCCTCAGACTGAAAATTTTAGCCACCATGTTTGAGAAACATAGTTGGATCTCTGAAGCCAAGAACACCCTGAGCGAGCCGAAGGCGAGCGGAGTGAAGCCGGGCTCAGGCGGGCTTGGAGCGGGACCCTAGGGCCCCCTGACCCTGTGAAATACAATATCATATAAGTAAATAAATCAATTAAAAAA